>NC_092735.1:28465033-28545815 GCF_047496885.1 Scyliorhinus torazame | reverse complement strand
CTCACTCTCTCCCCTTCCCCTCACTCTCCTCTCTCCCCCTCACTCTCCCCCTCTCCCCTTCACTCTCTCCCCTCCCCTCTCACTCACTCCCCTCACTCCCCCCCTCCCCTCACTCTCCTCTCACTCCCTCCTCTCTCCCTCACTCCCACCTCTCCCCCTCACTCTCTCCTCTCCCCCTCACTCTCTCCCCTCCCCTCACTCCCTCCTCTCTTCCTCACTCTGTCCCCTCTCCTCACTCTCCCCTCTCCCCTCACTCTCTCCTCTCCCCTCACTCTCTCCTCTCCCCCTCGCTCTCTCCTCTCCCCCTCACTCTCTCCTCTTCCCTCACTCCCTCGTCACCCCCTCACTGTATCCCTCACTCTCACCCCTCTCCTCCTCACTCTCTCCTTTACTCCTCACTCCCTCCACTCCCCCTCACTCCCTCCTCTCCCCCTCACTATCTCTTTTCTCCCCCTCACTCCCTCCTCTCCCCCTCACCATCTCCTCTCCCCCCTCACTCTCCCTCTCACTCTCTTCTCTCCCCCTCACTCTCTCCTCTCACCTTCCTCACTCCCTCACTCTCTCCTCTCTCCCCCTCCCCTCACTCCCCCTCACTCCCACCTCTCTCCCACACTATCTCTTCTCTCCCCCTCACTCTCTCCTCTCTCCCTCCTCTCACCCTCACTCTCTCCTCGCACCCTCACTCTCTCCGCCTCTCCCCCTCACTATCTCCTCTCTGCTCCTTACTATCCCCACTCTCCCCCTCATTGTCTCCTCTCTCCCCCTCACTCGTTTCTCTCTCGCTCACTCTCTCCTCCCCTCACTCTCTCCTCTCTCCCACTCACTCTCTCCTCTCTCCCTCCTCCCTCCCTCACTCGCTCCTCTCCCCCTCATTCTCTCCTCTCCCCCTCACTCCCTCCTCTCTCCCTCACTCTCTCCCCTCTCCGCCTCACTCTCCCCTCTCCCCCTCACTCTCCCCCTTCCCACACTCTCCCCTCTCTCCCTCACTCCCTCCTCTCCCTCTCACTTCCCCTCACTCTCTCCAACTCCCCCTCAATCACCAATCCCCGTCACTCTCTCCTCTTTTCCTCACACCCACCCTCCCTCTCCCTTCTCCCCCTCACTCTCTCCCCTCTACCGCTCAGTCTCTCCTTTCCCCCACCACACCCCACTCCCCCCACCACACACCCCCACCCACCTCACTTCCCCTTCACCACACCACTCACCACTCACACCCTCACCCCACACACCACCACCCCCTCCACTCTCTCCTCTCCCCTCACTCTCTCCCCACCCCCTCATTCTCTCCTCTCCCCCACACACCTCCTCCCCCCACACTCTCACCACCCCCCTCACTCTCACCCACCCCCACACTCTCACCCACACCCCACACCCCACTCCCTCACTCCCCACCACTCCCCCTTCCTGCTCTCCACCCTCACCCCTCCTCTCCCCCTCACTCCCTCCTCTCCCTCTCACTCTCCCTCACCCCCTTACTCTCTCCTCGCCCCTCACTCTCTCCTCTACCTTTCACTCTCTCCCCTCCTCTCTCACACCCCCCTCCCACCCCTCTCCCCATCACCCTACACCTCACCCTCCCTCACTCTCTCCCCTCCCCTCTCACTCCCTCCCTCACTCTCCCCTCTTGCCCTCACTCCCTCCTCTCCCCCTCACTCTCCCCTTCACTCTCTCCCCTCCCCTCTCACTCCCTCCCTCACTCTCCCCTCTCCCCCTCACTCTCCCCTCTCCCCCTCACTCTCTCAACTCCCCCTCACACCCTTCTCTCCCCCTCACTCCCTCCTCTCTCCCACACTCTGTCCTCTCCCCTCACTCTCTCCTCTCTCCCCCTCATTCTCTCCTCTCCCCTTCACTCTCTCCTCTATCCCCCTCACTCTTCCCTCTACCCCTCACTCTCTCTCCTTCCCCTCACTCTCCCCTCACTCCCTCTCACTCCCCCTCACTCCCTCCTCTTCCCCTCACTCTCTCCCCTTCCCCTCATCTCTCCCCTCTCCCCCTCACTCTCCCCTCTCCCCCTCACTCTCTCCCCTCCCCTCTCACTCCCTCCCTCACTCTCCCCTCTCCCCCTCACTCTCCTCTCACTCCCTCCTCTCTCCCTCACTCCCTCCTCTCCCCCTCACTCTCTCCTCTCCCCCTCACTCTCTCCCCTCCCCTCACTCCCTCCTCTCTTCCTCACTCTGTCCCCTCTCCTCACTCTCTCCTCTCCCCCTCACTCTCTCCTCTCCCTCACTCTCTCCTCTCCCCCTCACTCTCTCACCCTCACTCTCTCCTCTCTCCCTCACTCTCTCCTCTCCCCCTCACTCCGTCCTCTCCCCCTCACTCTCTCCCCCTCACTCTCCCCTCTCCCCTTCACTCTCCCCTCTCCCCCTCACTCTTTCCTCTCTCCCCCTCACTCTCTCCTCTCCCCCTCACTCTCTCCTCTCCCCCTCACTCTCTCCTCTCCCCCTCACTCCCTCCTCTCCCCTTCACTCAATCCTCTCCCCCTCACTTTCTCCTCTCCCTCACTCTCTCCTCTCTCCCCCTCACTCTCTCCTCTCCCCTCACTCCCTCGTCACCCCCTCACTCTCTCCTCACCCCCTCACTTTCTCCTCTCCCTCACTCTCTCCCCCTCACTCCCTCCTCTCTCCCACACTATCTCTTCTCTTCCCCTCACTCTCTCCTCTCTCCCTCCTCTCACCCTCACTCTCTCCTCTCACCCTCACACTCTCCGCTCTCCCCCTCACTATCTCCTCTCTGCTCCTCACTCTCTTCTCTCCCGCTCACTCTCTCCTCCCCTCACTCTCTCCTCTCTCCCCCTCACTCCCTCCTCTCCCCCTCACTATCTCTTCTCTCCCACTCACTCTCTCCCTCCTCCCTCCCTCACTCGCTCCTCTCCCCCTCATTCTCTCCTCTCCCCCTCACTACCTCCTCACTCCCTCACTCTCTCCCCTCTCCCCCTCACTCTCCCCTCTTCCCCTCACTCTCCCCCTTCCCCTCACTCTCCCCTCTCTCCCTCACTCCCTCCTCTCCCTCTCAATTCCCCTCACTCTCTCCACGCCCCCTCAATCACCTATCCCCGTCACTCTCTCCTCTTTTCCTCACTCCCTCCCTCCCTCTCCCTTCTCCCCCTCACTCTCTGCCCTCTACCGCTCAGTCTCTCCTTTCCCCCTCACTCTCCTCTCTCCCCCTCACTCTCCCCCTTCCCCTCACTCTCTCCTTTCTCCCTCACTCTCTCCTCTCCCCCTCTCTCTCTCCTCTCCCCCTCATTCTCTCCTCTCCCCCTCACACTCTCCTCGCCCCCTCACTCTCTCCTCACCCCCTCACTCTCTCCTCTCTCCCTCACTCTCAACTTCCCCTCACTCTCCCCTCTCCCCCTCACTCTCTCAACACCCCTTCACACCCTTCTCTCTCCCTCACTCTTTCCTCTCTCACTCACTCTGTCCCCTCTCCTCACTCTCTCCCCTCGCCCCCTCACTCTCTCCCCTCCCCCTCACTCTGTCCTCTCCCCCTCACTCTCTCCTCTTTCCACCTCACTCCCTCCTCTCCCCCACACTATCTCTTCTCTCTCGCTCATTCTCTCCTTTCCCCTCACTCTCTCCCCTCTCCCCCTCATTCTCTCCTCTCCCCTTCACTCTCTCCTCTATCCGCCTCACTCTTCCCTCTACCCCTCACTCTCTCTCCTTCCCCTCACTCTCCCCTCACTCCCTCTCACTCCCCCTCACTTCCTCCTCTTCCCCTCACTCTCTCCCCTTCCCCTCACTCTCCCCTCTCCCCCTCACTCTCCCGTCTCCCCTTCACTCTCTCCCCTCCCCTCTCACTCCCTCCCTCACTCTCCCTTCTCCCCCTCACTCTCCCCTCACTCGCTCCTCTCTCCCTCGCTCCCTCCTCTCCCCCTCACTCTCTCCTCTCCCCCTCACTCTCTCCCCTCCCCTCACTCCCTCCACTCTTCCTCACTCTGTCCCCTCTCCTCACTCTCTCCTCTCCCCCTCACTCCCTCCCTCACTCTCCCCTCTCCCCCTCGCTCCTTCCTCTCCCCCTCACTGTCTCCCCTCCCCCTCACTCCCTCTCCTCCCTCCCTCCTCTCCCCTTCACTCTCTCCCCTCCCCTCTCACTCCCTCCCTCACTCTCGCCTCTCCCCTCACTCCCTCCTCTCCCCCTCACTCCCTCGTCACCCCCTCACTCCCTTCTCTCCCCTTCACTCCCTCCTCACCCCCTCACTCTCTCCTCTCCCCTCACTCCCTCGTCACCCCCTCACTCTCTCCTCACCCCCTCACTTTCTCCTCTCCCTCTCTCTCTCCTCTCTCCCCTCACTCTCTCCTCTCCCCCTCACTCCCTCCTCTCCCCTTTACTCCCTCCTCTCCCCCTCACTCGCTCCACTCCCTCACTCTCTCCTCTCCCTCACTCTCTCCTCTCCCCCACACTCTCTCTCCCTCACTCTCTCCTCTCTCCCTCACTCTCTCCTCTCCCCCTCACTCTCTCCCCCTCACTCTCCCCTTCACTCTCCCCTCTCCCCCTCACTCTTTCCTCTCTCCCCCTCCCTCTCTCCTCTCCCCCTCACTCTCACCTCTCCCCCTCACTCCCTCCTCTCCCCCTCACTCTCTCCCGCTCACTCTCTCCTCTCTGCCCCTCACTCCCTCCTCTCCCCCTCACTCTCTCCTCTCCCCCTCACTCTCTCCTCTCCCCCTCACTCCCTCCTCTCCCCTTCACTCAATCCTCTCCCCCTCACTTTCTCCTCTCCCTCACTCTCTCCTCTCCCCCTCACTCCCTCCTCTCCCCTTCACTCAATCCTCTCCCCCTCACTCCCTCCTCTCCCTCACTCTCTCCTCTCGCTCACTCTCTCCTCTCCCCCTCACTCTCTCCCCCTCACTCTCTCCTCTCTCCCTCACTCTCTCCCCTCCCCTCTCACTCCCTCTCCCCTCTCCCTCTCACTCTCCCCTCCCCCCTCACTCTCTCCCCTCCCCTCTCACTCCCTCCCTCACTCTCCCCTCTTCCCCTCACTCCCTCCTCTCCCCCTCACTCTCCCCTCTCCCCTTCACTCTCTCCCCTCCCCTCTCACTCCCTCCCTCACTCTCCCCTCTCCCCCTCACTCTCCCCTCTCCCCCTCACTCTCTCCCCTCCCCCTCACACCCTTCTCTCCCCCTCACTCCCTCCTCTCTCCCTCACTCTGTCCCCTCTCCTCACTCTCTCCCCTCTCCCCCTCACTCCCTCCTATCCCCTCACTCTCTCCTCTCTCCCCCTCACTCTATCCACTCCCCCTCACTCTGTCCTCTCCCCCTCACTCTGTCCTCTCCCCCTCACTCTGTCCTCTCCCCCTCACTCTCTCCCCTCTCCCCCTCACTCCCTCCTATCCCCTCACTCTCTCCTCTCTCCCCCTCACTCTATCCACTCCCCCTTACTCTCTCCTCGCCCCTCACTCTCTCCTCTCCCCTTCACTCTCTCCCCTCCCCTCTCACCCCCTCCCTCGCTCTCCCCTCTCCCCCTCACTCTCCCCTCTGCCCCTCACTCTCTCCCCTCCCCTCTCACTCCCTCCCTCACTCTCCCCTCTTGCCCTCACTCTCTCCTCTCCCCCTCACTCTCCCCTCTCCCCTTCACTCTCTCCCCTCCCCTCTCACTCCCTCCCTCACTCTCCCCTCTCCCCCTCACTCTCCCCTCTCCCCCTCACTCTCTCAACTCCCCCTCACACCCTTCTCTCCCCCTCACTCCCTCCTCTCTCCCTCACTCTGTCCCCTCTCCTCACTTTCTCCCCTCTCCCCCTCACTCTCTCCCCTCCCCCTCACTCTGTCCTCTCCCCCTCACTCTCTCCTCTTTCCACCTCACTCCCTCCTCTCCCCCACACTATCTCTTCTCTCTCCCTCATTCTCTCCTTTCCCCTCACTCTCTCCTCTCTCCGCCTCATTCTCTCCTCTCCCCTTCACTCTCTCCTCTATCCCCCTCACTCTTCCCTCTACATCTCACTCTCTCTCCTTCCCCTCACTCTCCCCTCCCTCCCTCTCACTCCCCCTCACTTCCTCCTCTTCCCCTCACTCTCTCCCCTTCCCCTCACTCTCCCCCCTCCCCCTCACTCTCCCCTCACTCCCTCCTCTCCCCCTCACTCCCTCCTCTCTTCCTCACTCTGTCCCCTCTCCTCACTCTCTCCTCTCCCCCTCACTCCCTCCCTCACTCTCCCCTCTCCCCCTCACTCCTTCCTCTCCCCCTTACTGTCTCCCCTCCCCCTCACTCCCTCCCCTCCCTCCCTCCTCTCCCCCTCACTCTCTCCTCTCCTCCTCACTCTCTCCTCTCCCCTTCACTCTCTCCCCTCCCCTCTCACTCCCTCCCTCACTCTCCCCTCTCCCCCTCACTCTCTCCCCTACCCTCTCACTCCCTCTCCTCACTCTCTCCTCTCCCTCACACCCTCCTCTCCCCCTCACTCTCTCCTCTCTCTCCCTCACTCCCTCCTCTCCCCCTCATTCTCTCCTCTCCCCCTCACTCCCTCCTCTCCCCCTCACTCCCTCCTCTCCCCCTCACTCCCTCCTCTCCCCCTCACTCTCTCCTCTCCCCCTCACTCTCTCCTCTCCCCCTCACTCGCTCCTCTCCCCCTCACTCTCTCCTCTCCCCCACACTCCCTCCTCTCCCCTCACCCTCTCCTTTCCCCCTCATTCTCTCCTCTCCCCCTCACTCTCTCCTCTCCCCTCACTCTCTCCTCTTCCCCTCACTCTCTCCTCTCCCCCTCACTCTCTCCTCTCCCTCACTCGCTCCTCTCCCCCTCACTCTCTCCTCCCCCTCACTCTCTCCTCTCCCCCTCACTCTCTCCTCTCCCCCTCACTCCCTCCTCTCCCCTTCACTCCCTCCGCTCCCCTTCACTCCCTCCTCTCCCCTCACTCTCTCCTCTCCCCTCACTCCCTCGTCATCCCCTCACTCTCTCCTCATCCCCTCACTTTCTCCTCTCCCTCACTCTCTCCTCTCTCCCCCTCACTCTCTCCTCTCCCCCTCACTCCCTCCTCTCCTCTTCACTCCCTCCTCTCCCCCTCACTCCCTCCTCTCCCTCACTCTCTCCTCTCCCTCACTCTCTCCTCTCCCCCTCACTCTCTCACCCTCACTCTCTCCTCTCTCCCTCACTCTCTCCTCTCCCCCTCACTCCGTCCTCTCCCCCTCACTCTCTCCCCCTCACTCTCCCCTCTCCCGTTCACTCTCCCCTCTCCCCCTCACTCTTTCCTCTCTCCCCCTCACTCTCTCCTCTCCCCCTCACTCTCTCCTCTCCCCCTCACTCTCTCCTCTCTGCCCCTCACTCCCTCCTCTCCCCCTCACTCTCTCCTCTCCCCCTCACTCTCTCCTCTCCCCCTCACTCTCTCCTCTCCCCCTCACTCTCTCCTCTCCCCCTCACTCTCTCCTCTCCCCCTCACTCTCTCCTCTCCCCCTCACTCTCTCCTCTCCCCCTCACTATCTCCTCTCCCCCTCACTCTCTCCTCTCCCCTCACTCCCTCCTCTCCCCTTCACTCCCTCCTCTCCCCTCACTCTCTCCTCTCCCCTCACTCCCTCGTCACCCCCTCACTCTCTCCTCACCCCCTCACTTTCTCCTCTCCCTCACTCTCTCCTCTCTCCCCCTCACTCTCTCCTCTCCCCCTCACTCCCTCCTCTCCCCTTCACTCCCTCCTCACCCCCTCACTTTCTCCTCTCCCTCACTCTCTCCTCTCTCCCCCTCACTCTCTCCTATCCCCTCACTCCCTCGTCACCCCCTCACTCTCTCCTCACCCCCTCACTCTCTCCTCACCCCCTCACTCTCTCCTCTCTCCCTCACTCTCTCCTCTCCCTCTCACTCCCTCCTCTCCCCTTCACTCCCTCCTCTCCCTCTCACTCTCTCCTCTCCCTCACTCTCTCCTCTCCCTCACTCTCTCCTCTCCCTCACTCTCTCCTCTCCCCCTCACTCTCTCCCCCTCACTCTCTCCTCTCTCCCTCACTCTCTCCTCTCCCCCTCACTCCGTCCTCTCCCCCTCACTCTCTCCCCCTCACTCTCCCCTCTCCCCTTCACTCTCCCCTCTCCCCCTCACTCTTTCCTCTCTCCCCCTCACTCTCTCCTCTCTCCCCCTCACTCTCTCCTCTCCCCCTCACTCTCTCCCGCTCACTCTCTCCTCTCTGCCCCTCACTCTCTCCTCTCCCCCTCACTCTCTCCTCTCCCCCTCACTCTCTCCTCACCCCCTCACTCTCTCCTCACACCCTCACTCTCTCCTCTCTCCCTCACTCTCTCCTCTCCCCCTCACTCCCTCCTCTCCCCTTCACTCCCTCCTCTCCCTCTCACTCTCTCCTCTCCCTCACTCTCTCCTCTCCCTGACTCTCTCCTCTCCCCCTCACTCTCTCCCCCTCACTCTCTCCTCTCTCCCTCACTCTCTCCTCTCCCCCTCACTCCGTCCTCTCCCCCTCACTCTCTCCCCCTCACTCTCCCCTCTCCCCTTCACTCTCCCCTCTCCCCCTCACTATTTCCTCTCTCCCCCTCACTCTCTCCTCTCTCCCCCTCACTCTCTCCTCTCTCCCCCTCACTCTCTCCTCTCCCCCTCACTCTCTCCCGCTCACTCTCTCCTCTCTGCCCCTCACTCTCTCCTCTCCCCCTCACTCTCTCCTCTCCCCCTCACTCTCTCCTCTCCCCCTCACTCTCTCCTCTCCCCCTCACTCTCTCCTCTCTCCTCTCACTGCCACTCTTTTTCTCCCCCTATTCTCTCCTCTCCCTCTATCCACCTCACTCTCCTCCCCGCTCCTCCCCACCTCTCTCTCCCACCCACTCTCTCCTCATCACCCTTTGCATCTACTGTTCTCTCTTTTCTCTCCCTCCATTGTTTTCTTGTCACCTTACTGGAGTTTGCCGTGTCTGCTGAAACATCCCACCCTTCTTCAATCCTTGGTCTTTCTAACCCCGTCCTGACAGTGTGCAGTTGCAAGTTGGGTCATTGGTTGAACCCGAGTGAGGTTTGCATTGGTTTGAAGGCCCATTCTTTCCAAGGCATAAACTGAAGGATAAATGTAAAATAAAGTCCTTCTGCTTGGACCACAAGACATAGGAGCAGAATTAGGCCACTCGGCCCATCGAGTCTGCTCCGCCATTCAATCATGGCTGATATTTTCTCACCCCCATTCTCCTGCCTTCTCCCCATAACCCCTGATCCCCTTATTAATCAAGAACCCCTCTCTCTCTGTCTTAAAGACACTCAGTGATTTGCCCTCCTGTTGTCCTGCATACTGACCTACTCTGCTGAACCAATCAAATCCTAGATTTCTGTTAGAAACGATGTCAATGCTATCTCTGCTCCTTCTCGTGGGATCAGACCCAGCATTTGTTGGCCATCTCCATTTCAGAGGCCCACATGTAGGCCAGACCGGGTGAGGTTGGCAGATTTCCTCCCCTAAAGGGCATTAGTGAGCCAGGTGGGATTTTACGATGATCGACAGTAGCTTCATGGTCATCATTTAGACTTTCAATTCCAGACTGGTTTAGCACGGTGGGCTAAACAGCTGGTTTGCAATGCAGAACAAGGCCAGCAGCGCGGGCTCAATTCCCGTACCAGCCTCCCCGAACAGGCGCCGGAATGTAGTGACTAGGGACTTTTCGCAGTAACCTCATGGAAGCCGACTTGTGACAATAAGCGATTATTATTAGACATTTAAAAATTGGATTCTATTTGCCGTGGCGGGATTTGAACCCAGGTCTCCAGAGCTTCCAGGTCTCGGGATTACCAGCCCAGTGGCAATTCCACTGGGCCACCATCTTCCTCCTTAATCAAGCCAGGGCGGGCATCCTTCACCTATCAGACAGGGACTCGCCCTCCATTCGCCTGGTCAACCCGACCCGCCATCTACCCGACCTTCACCCGGGTTGGTGCCTGCCTCTGCCCATCCTCCGGAGCCTCCGTCGCTGAACGACGTGGTCGGGGTGACTTGGGAAGGCGGGGGGGGGGGGGGGGGGGGAGGCTCCCATGGCATCGCTCTCCCGCTCGTTATCTTTAAATAAAATGCGAGGCCTGAGGAGAGAGAGACAACACGGAAACAGCCCAGGAGAACATCAATCCATTAGTAACAAGTTGCTGAGGGGCATCAAAATGACTTGTTTGAAGAAAAATCTTTGCACAGGCTCCGAGTAACATCCTTCAGACAGCGGCTCTTGACGGGGAGCACAGCTGCTGCGCTACGTTCCGACTCACCACTTGTAACAGGGTGAGTCGCCAAAGTTGGCCAACATGCAGAGAGGCACGGGGAAGGGATTAGAAGAATTGAGAGGGGTGATCTCATCGAAGCAGAGAACATTCTGAAGGGGATTTGACAGGCTGGATGCTGAGAAAATGTCCCCCCCCCCCCCCACCCCACCATGGCCTAGGGGATCTCCAACACAGAGTCAGAGTCTCAGGGTAAAGGGGCGGCCATTTTTGAACTGAGGTGAGGAGAAATGCCTTCACTCGGAGGGTTCCGAATCTTCGGAATTCTCCACCCCAGGGGTGTTCAGTCCTTGCGTTTATTGGGGACACAAGGTCGATCGATTTCTGTTGAAGGCACTCAGGGACATGGAGATGGAGTCATGAGGTTGAGGTAAATCAGCTGCAACCTTGAGCCCCCTCGAAGGCCCGAAAGGCCTCCCCTTGCTCCTGCGGTCTTCTGAAAATATGGTAGGGGGGAAAAGGGGGGGGGTGGTATTTAATGGAAGTGACAGGGTTCTCGCCCACCAGCTGGAGAGAGACATCCCTTCACCCCCCCCACCCACCCCCGCCCCACCTGGTGGTGCAGTGGTTAGCACTGCTGCCTCACGGCGCCGAGGTTCCAGGTTCGATCCCGGCCCCGGGTCACTGTCTGTGTGGAATTTGCACATTCTCCTCGTGTCTGCGTGGGTTTCGCCCCCACAACCCAAAGATGTGCAGGGTAGGAGGATTGGCCGCGCTAAATTGTCCCTTAATTGGAAAAAATGAATTGGGTACTCTAAGTTTATTTTTTTTAAATGTACGATTAGGCCCCTAACTGTGCATTGGCAAACCTTCCCCTAGGTACATGGACCTTGAGTGAGTCGAGGGCGGTGGGGGGAGGTCTGGGCTGGATGGCCAATGGCTCCATTGGTCAGCAGCGCCTCCAGGGAAGCAGTGGTTGCTGATGGTACTGCTTCCACTAGAGGCCCAGGAATGCCAATGAATTCAGGCCCCAGGTAAGATTTGAGAGTGGTGTCCTGCGGGAAGGGTGGGCCGCAATCAGCGGCAAGGGCAGGGGCGTGGCCCTCAGAGCCCTCGCACCCCCCCCCCCCCACATACTTCCCATGCCAGGTCCTGAGAACCCCATGTTCGGAAACAGGACTAGATAGTGCCTTTCTGCATGGTGAGGTCCCCCACAATACACCTGGTGGTGGTATGAGTGGTTGGCCAACGAAGGGCATCAATAGACAGGGGAGCAGTGGGATCCATAATCCCTATCCGCCATTCTCCCGGCCGATTAAATGCCCTACCCCCCCTACCCCCCGGTCGCTAAACCTGCCATGGGGGGAGGGCATTGCCTTCCGCCCCTAAGATGAAGCTCTTTCCAACAGGCAAGAAATTTGAGCTTCCATTCCTGTCCCACCCCGACTCCAAACTCCCCCACCCCAACCACTCAATCCACCCACCCATCTCTTGCCGCTCTCACACGGGACGGTGCCTGGGCAATGTTCGTGGGCAGCACGGTAGCACAAGTGATTAACACTGTGGTTTCACAGCGCCAGGGTCCCGGGTTCAATTCCCCGCTGGTTCACTGTCTGTGCGGAGTCTGCACGTTCTCCCCGTGTCTGCGTGGGTTTCCTCCGGGTGCTCCAGTTTCCTCCCACAGTCCAAAGACGTGCAGGTTAGGTGGATTGGCCGTGATAAATTGCCCAGAGTGACCAAAAATGTTGGGAGGGGTTGTTGGGTTACGGGGATACGGTGGAAGTGAGGACTTAAGTGGGTCGGTGCAGACTCGTTGGGCCGAATGGCCTCCTTCTGCACTGTATGTTCTATGTTCTAATGTGGACACCGCGCTCTGCAGATGGGGTGCAAAGAGGGAGGACCTGCCCAGGCTGAGGTCCCTGCACTCAGTTAGCAGGGGGAGCTGAAGGAGGGGGGGGGGGCAGTAAAAGCTGACGCACCCAGCGATGCCCACATCGGCAAACAGATAAATAAATCTAAGATTACAGAGTGCCTGGAGCGAACACTCCATTTCTCCAACAGGACTTTGTTGGAACAGATCTTTTCTCGGTTTGTAAATTTGTCCTCAATTATAAAGGACTCAGGAAACATCTTTCGATGGATTAAATGTAATCAGCATCCTGATACCACAATATGGCTTAGTGTGAAAAGGACTATAACTGACTTCAGGAGAATGCTGAGAAGCGAGTTAATTGATGATGGATGATATTTAAGGCACCGGGCGTCTGTTGTTACATTTCACATAGAGAAAATGAGGATACAGACTCAAAACGTGAAGTAAAGGTTCAAAATTAAATGGTCGTTACGGCACTTTCGTGCCTACATTATTGGACGACTCATCTGGCGACACAGAAGCCAAACGCCGCTATATGAATTCAGATTCCTGCTTTTATAAATTTAGGAGACAAAAGGCTGGCTTTAGAAATGGTGAAACTATCAGAATTTCCTCAAATCCCATCTGGTTCACGGATGCGCTTTAGGGAAGAATGTCTGTCCCGGGCTCCACGCGATTCTCAGCTGTCTGCAGATTTATCAAACGTCAGACTGCGGTTCAACAACAAGGCCCATTTCTGACATTACGCTGTAACTCATCACGCGCTCTCCCTTCTGTGAGCTTTACTCTGTACCTAACCCCGTGTTGTACCTGTCATGGGAGTGTTTGATGGGGACAGTGTAGAGGGAGCTTTACTCTGTATCTAACCCTGTGCTGTACCTGTCCTGGGAGTGTTTGATGGGGACAGTGTAGAGGGAGCTTTACTCTGTATCTAACCCCGTGCTGTATCTGTCCTGGGAGTGTTTGATGGGGACAGTGTAGAGAGAGCTTTACTCTGTATCTAACCCCGTGCTGTATCTGTCCTGGGAGTGTTTGATGGGGACAGTGTAGAGGGAGCTTTACTCTGTATCTAACCCCGTGTTGTACCTGTCCTGGGAGTGTTTGATGGGGACAGTGTAGAGGGAGCTTTACTCTGTATCTAACCCTATACTGTACCTGTCCTGGGAGTGTTTGATGGGGACAGTGTAGAGGGAGCTTTACTCTGTATCTAACCCCGTGTTGTACCTGTCCTGGGAGTGTTTGATGGGGACAGTGTAGAGCGAGCTTTACTCCGTATCTAACCCTGTGCTGTACCTGTCCTGGGAGTGTTTGATGGGGACAGTGTAGAGGGAGCTTTACTCTGTATCTAACCCCGTGCTGTACCTGTCCTGGGAGTGTTTGATGGGGACAGTGTAGAGAGAGCTTTACTCTGTATCTAACCCCGTGCTGTATCTGTCCTGGGAGTGTTTGATGGGGACAGTGTAGAGGGAGCTTTACTCTGTATCTAACCCCGTGTTGTACCTGTCCTGGGAGTGTTTGATGGGGACAGTGTAGAGGGAGCTTTACTCTGTATCTAACTCTATACTGTACCTGTCCTGGGAGTGTTTGATGGGGACAGTGTAGAGGGAGCTTTACTCTGTATCTAACCCCGTGTTGTACCTGTCCTGGGAGTGTTTGATGGGGACAGTGTAGAGCGAGCTTTACTCCGTATCTAACCCTGTGCTGTACCTGTCCTGGGAGTGTTTGATGGGGGCAGTGTAGAGGGAGCTTTACTCTGTATCTAACCCCGTGCTGTACCTGTCCTGGGAGTGTTTGATAGGGACAGTGTAGAGGGAGCTTTACTCTGTATCTAACCCCGTGCTGTACCTGTCCTGGAACTGTTTGATGGGGACAGTGTAGAGGGAGCTTTACTCTGTATCTAACCCTGTACCTGTCCTGGGAGTGTTTGATGGGGACTGTGTGGAGGGAGCTTTACTCTGTGTTATTCCGCCAATTCACTGTGAGACCATGAGAACGAGCAAACATTCGGCTTTAATATCCATGAACTCGCCTGCGAGAGTCGGCTGAACAAATGAGTGCCACCCACAGGTGGCCCTACTATATATGGCTCCGGTGGGGGCGGAGCCAGAGGCAGAGCCCACCGGGGTTCCAGTGTAGTACCTGGAAGTAGCCCATATCATCACTTCCAGGTCATGGGTCACATCATTATACAGACAGTACAGACAGCTCATGCATTAGGTGAAATACATTCACCACATCCACTCCCTGATAAAAAAATTAAGTCCAGCGGGGGTGACGTGGGATCATTAGAGATTCAGTCTGTCTGGAGGCCGGATCGTTCTTTTAGATCTCCTCGGCTCTGGCGATGCGGCGGGCACAGTCGTTGCCGATGGTGACTCCAGGGGCGTCGTGTCTGGAGCGTGTCGGAGACGGTTGGGGGGTGGGGGTAGACAAGGGTGGCGGCAGTGCCGGCAGGAGATCCGGGGGGGCGTAAGGGGCACGGGGGTGGCTGCAGGCAGCGGGGAGGAGGGCGCGTTGGCAGGGGAACCAGCTGGCGCCAGATCTCGTAGGGAGACCGTATCGTGCCGTCTGTCCTGGTGTGCGATGTAGGCGTACTGGGGGTTGGCGTGCAGCAGCTGGACCCTCTCGACCAGGGGGTCGGTCTCATGGCTCCTCATGTGCCTCCGGAGAAGGACAGATCCCGGAGTTGTCAGCCAAGGTGGAAGCGAGACCCCGGAGATGGACTTCCGAGGGAAGAGAAACAAGCGGTCATGAGGGGTCTCGTTCGTGGCTGTGCGGAGGAACGATCTAATGGAGTGGGTGGCGTATGGGGGGGACCTCCTGCCAGCAGGGGGTGGGGAGACTTCTAGACCGGAGGGCCAGAAGGATGGCCTTCCATACCGTCACGTTCTCCCTCTCCACCTGCCCATTTCCCTGCGGGTTAAAGCTCGTAGTCCTGCTCGAGGCGATGTCTTTGCTGAGCAGGTACTGACGTAGCTCATCGCTCATGAATGATGTACCCCGTCGCTGTGGATGTAGGGAAACTGAACAGTGTGAAGATGCTGTGCAGTGCCTTTATTACAGTGGCCGAGGTCATGTCGGGGCAGGGGACAGCGAAGGGGAAGCGGGAGTACTTGTCGATGACGGTGAGAAAATATATATTACGGTTGGTGGAGGGGAGGAGCCATTTGAAGTCCATACTTAGGCACTCAAAGGGCCGGGATGCCTTTACCAGGCGGGCCTTGTCTGGCCGGTAGAAGTGCGGTTTGCACTCCGCGCAGACCTGGCAGTCCCTGGTCATTGCCTTGACCTCCTCGGTGGAGAAGGGCAGATTGCGGGCCTTAATGACGTGGGTAAGCCGGGTGACCCCCGGGTGACAGAGGACATCGTGGATAGACCAAAGTCGGTTATCTTGCGCACTGGCGCATGTGCCGCGGGACAGGGCACCTGGGGGCTCGTTGAGCTTCTCAGGACGATACTTGATATCGTAATTGTAGGTGGAGAGTCCGATCCTCCACCTCAGGATTTTGTCATTTTTTATTTTGCCCCGTTGTGCGTTGTCGAACATGAAGGCGACCGACCGCTGGTCGGTGACGAGGGTGAACCTCCTACCGGCTAGGTAGTGCCTCCAGTGCCGCACGGCTTCCACTATGGCTTGTGCTTCCTTCTCGACCGATGGGTGTCGAATTTCGGAAGCGTGGAGGGTCCTGGAGAAGAATACTACTGGCCTGCCCGCCTGGTTGAGGGTGGCGGCCAGGGCGACGTCTGACGCATCGCTCTCTACCTGAACGGGGACGGACTCATCCACCGCGTGCATTGCGGCCTTGGTGATGTCGGCCTTGATGCAGCTGAAGGCCGAGCGGGCCTCAGCCGTCAGGGGAAAATTGGTGGTTTGAATAAGTGGGCGGGCTTTGTCCGCGTAGTTGGGGACCCACTGGGCATAGTAGGAGAACAGCCCTGGGCATTGTTTGAGGGCCTTGATGCTGTGGGGAGGGGGGAGTTCTGTGAGGAGGTGCACACGGTCGGGGTCGGGCCCAAGGACTTCGTTCTCCACGACGTAGCCGAGGGTGGCCAATCGTGTAGTGCGGAAAACGCACTTCTCTTTGTTGTACGTGAGGTTGAGGGGTTGGGCGGCCTGGAGGAACCTCTGAAGGTTGGCATCATGGTCCTGCTGATCATGGCCGCAGATGGTGACATTGTCCAAGTACGGGTATGTAGTCCGCAAACCGTACTGGTCCACCATTCGGTCCATCGTTCTCTGAAAGACCGAGACTCCGTTAGTGTTGCCGAAGGGGACCGTGAGGAAGTGGAAGAGTCGGCCGGCTGCTTCAAAGGCAGTGTAGTGGCGTTCTTCCGGGCGGATTGGGAACTGGTGGTAGGCCGACTTCAGATCGACCGTTGAGGACACACGGTACTGCGCGATCTGGTTGATCATCTCCGCAATGCGGGGGAGGGGGTACGCATCCAGTTTCGTGAACCGGTTAATGGTCTGGCTGTAGTCCACAACCATCCGGTTCTTTTCCCCGGTCTGGACGACCACCACTTGCGCTCTCCAGGGGCTGTTGCTGGCCTCGATGATCCCTTCACTCAACAGTCGCTGGACCTCCGACTTGATAAATACCATGTCTAGCGAGCTGTACCGCCTGCTCCTGGTGGCAATGGGCTTACAGTCGGGAGTGAGGTTCGCAAAGAGCGAAGGGGGGCGACCTTGAGGGTCGCGAGGCTGCATACCGTGAGGGGGGTAAGGGTCCGCCGAACTGTAGGGTCAGGCTTCGGTGACTGCATTGGAAGTCTAATCCAAGCAGTAGGTGGTCGCAGAGTTAGGGAGGACGTACAACTTAAAACGGGCGTACTCGGCGCCCTGCATCGCGGGGTTAGCGATACAGTACCCCCGGATCTGGACCGAATGGGTTCCGGAGGCAAGGGAGATGGTTTGGGATGCGGGGTATATGGGAAGGGAGCAGAGCCTCACCGTGTCAGGGTGAACATCGCTCTCCGTGCTCCCGGAGTCGAAAAGGCAGGGGGTCTCGTGCCCGTTGACCCGGACGACCATCATTGAGTTTTTCAAATGCTTCGGTTGCGACTGGTCGAGGGTGACTGCGCCCAGCTGCGGGTAGCCAGCGTGGTCGGCGGTGTCATGTTCACAAAATGGCGGCCCCCACGAGTCGCACGTGTCGGGCCGGGTCGAAGATGGCGACCAAGATGGCCGCCCCCATCGGTCGCACGTGTTGGTCGGTGTTGGAGCCGGCGGGCAAGATGGCGGCCCCCACGAGTCGCACGAGGCTGATGACGCGTCTGAAGGGGGCGTTCCGGGCAGGCACGCAGCCACGTTGCGGGGTCTGCGGGCCTGTGAGTTCACGGGTCGGGCCTGGTGAGTGTTCGATTTCTGGGCTTTAGGTCGGCCCAGACAGACTCTGGCGAAGTGCCCCTTTTTCCCACAGTCGCTGCACGTCGCTGTGCGGACTGGGCAACTCTGCCGGGGGTGTTGACCCTGACCGCAGAAGTAGCACTGCGGTTCCCCGGGCTGGACTGGCAGCCGCGCGGCAGAGGCCCGCGACATAGTCGGGTCCGACAGGAGTTGTGACAATGGCGTCCATGAGGGGTTCGCCGGGTCCACGGGGAATGCACTGAGGTTCTGGTAGGCAACTTCTAACGAGGTAGCTAACTTTACCGTGTCCCGCAGGTCAGTGGTCCCGTTTTCCAGCAAGCACTGCCTGATGTAGTTCGATCGGACCCCAGCCACGTAGGTGTCCCGGATCTGTAGGTTCATGTGTTCCTCCGCCGTCACATCCCGTTAGCTGCGGTTCCTCGCGAGTAGGGTCAGTTTTTCCAGGTACTCATCTAGCGATTCCCCAGCGCATTGACGGCGAGTTGTGAGGAGATGTCGGGCGTACACCTCGTTTACAGGCTTCACGAAATGCGCCTTGAGGATTGCCACCACCACCTCGTACGTGGCCGCTTTCTCGATCATCACGGAGGTTCAATGGCTCACCCGAGCGTGGAGGAGCCGCAGCTTGAGGGTTTCAGTGGGAGGCGTTGTGGAGGAGTTGAAGTAGGCCTCGAAACAGCGAAGCCAATGTTCGAAGATCTCCTTGACTTCCAACGCGCGCGTGTCGAGTTCAAGCTTATCTGGCTTTAGAGCGGCTTCCATGATGCTGTCTATGGATATTAAATTGTTATACCGTCAATTCACTGTGAGACCGTGAGAACGAGCGAACGTTAGGCTTTAATATCCATGAACACGCCTGCCAGAGTCGGCTGTACAAATGAGTGCCACCCATAGGTGGCCCCGGTGAGGGCGGAGCCCGAGGCGGAGCCCACCGGGGTTCCAGTTCAGTACCTGGAAGTAGCCCGTATCATCACTTCCAGGTCATGGGTCACATCATTGTATAGACAGTACAGACAGCTCATGCATTAGGTGAAATACATTCAGCACACTCTGTGTCTAACCTCTAACCTAACTCTGCTGTACCTGTCCTGGGAGTGTTTGCTGGGGACAGTGTAGAGGGAGCTTTACTCTGTATCTAACCCCGTGCTGTACCTGTCCTGGGAGTGTTTGATGGGGACAGTGTAGAGGGAGCTTTACTCTGTATCTAACCCCGTGCTGTACCTGTCCTGGGAGTGTTTGATGGGGACAGTGTAGAGGGAGCTTTACTCTGTATCTAACCCCGTGCTGTACCTGTCCTGGGAGTGTTTGATGGGGACAGTGTAGAGGGAGCTTTACTCTGTATCTAACCCCGTGCTGTACCTGTCCTGGGAGTGTTTGATGGGGACAGTGTAGAGGGAGCTTTACTCTGTATCTAACCCCGTGCTGTATCTGTCCTGGGAGTGTTTGATGGGGACAGTGTAGAGGGAGCTTTACTCTGTATCTAACCCAGTGCTATACCTGTCCTGGGAGTGTTTGATGGGGACAGTGTAGAGGGAGCTTTACTCTGTATCTAACCCCGTGCTGTACCTGTCCTGGGAGTGTTTGATGGGGACAGTGTAGAGGGAGCTTTACTCTGTATCTAACCCCGTGCTGTATCTGTCCTGGGAGTGTTTGATGGGGACAGTGTAGAGGGAGCTTTACTCTGTATCTAACCCCGTGCTGTACCTGTCCTGGGAGTGTTTGATGGGGACAGTGCAGAGGGAGCTTTACTCTGTATCTAACCCCGTGCTGCACCTGTCCTGGGAGTGTTTGATGGGGACAGTGCAGAGGGAGCTTTACTCTGTATCTAACCCCGTGCTGTACCTGTCCTGGGAGTGTTTGATGGGGACAGTGTAGAGGAAGCTTTACTCTCTATCTAACCCTGTGCTGTCCCTGTCCTGGGAGTGTTTGATGAAGACAGTGTAGAGGGAGCTTTACTCTGTATCTAACCCCGTGCTGTACCTGTCCTGGGAGTGTTTGATGGGGACAGTGTAGAGGGAGCTTTACTCTGTATCTAACCCCGTGCTGTACCTGTCCTGGGAGTGTTTGATGGGGACTGTGTAAAGGGAGCTTTACTCTGTATCTAACCCCGTGCTGTACCTGTCCTGGGAGTGTTTGATGGGGACTGTGTAAAGGGAGTTGTACCTCATCTATTGGGATTGCTGCTTTTTCTATTGACAGTCCTACACTTTTATGAACACGATAAAATCAGAATGGATGCGAGCGTCCAGCAGAGCTAACGATTAATCTCTGCACTGTGTCTGACAGACAGAATGGCCATGGATACCCAAAGCTGGTGAATTGTAGCAGATTCCAGTGCCCCGGATGCTAACATTCCCACAAATACTAACACATTCCTGGTTAGCTCTCTGAAAATATTGAGTTCATCATTAATTTTTAAAACAAAAACATTAACATTTGCTGTGTTCAATCACCCAGTCTACGTCACCAAACAGAGCTGTCCGAGTTTTATTTTTATTTTGGATTCCCATTCTCCCCTCAGTCGTTACCTGAGCAGTTGTCCGTCAGTAATTCCAAAGCCACCTGCAGCCCTCACTTGGGTGACCTGGCTTCCGCCCCTGTTGGTCTTACAGAACAGGAATGTTGTCGAAAAGAGACAAGTTGTCGAAGTTTTTCATTCTGCACTTATCAGGACAAATGCAAGAGTGCCAAATTTCAAACAATCGCAACAATTTATACAACAGGAGAAAAGGCAGCCATTTGGTTGATAAGGTGAATCTGATTAGCTGAGGCGTTGCCACGGAGGAAGCATCTGGGAACCTATCAGCTTCCCATTCCCCCCGGGTAATTCAGAAATGGCGCAATGCTTTGAACATATTTGTTTAGTTTGCAGAGAATGGGGGCGAAATTCTCCGGTGTCAGCGCGATATCCGCCGACCGGCGCCCAAAACGGCGCAAATCAGTCGGGCATCGCGCCGCTCCAAAGGTGCGGAATCCTCCGCATCTTGGGGGGCCGTGCCCCAACCTTAAGGGGCTAGGCCCGCGCCAGACTAATTTCCGCCCCGCCAGCTGGAGGAAAAGGCCTTTGGTGCCCCGCCAGCTGGCACGGAAATGACATCTCCGGGCAGCGCATGCGCGGGAGCGATAGCGGCCGCTCACGGCATTCCCGCGCATGCACTGTGGAGGGAATCTCTTCCGCCTCCGCCATGGTGGAGAACGTGGCGAAGGCGGAAGGAAAAGAGTGCCCCCACAGCACAGGCCCGCCCGTGGATCGGTGGGCCCCGATCGAGGGCCAGGCCACCGTGGGGGCTCCCCCCGGGGCCAGATCGCCCCACGCCCCCCCCAGGACCCCGGAGCCCGCCCGCGCCGCCTTGTCCCGCCGGTAAGGCAGGTGGTTTAACCTACGCCGGCGGGACAGGCATTCTAGCAGCGGGACTTCGGCCCTTACGGGCCGGAGAATCGCGGGAGGGTGTCCGCCAACTGGAGCGGTGCGATTCCCGCCCCCGCCGAATATCCGGTGCCGGAGAATTCGGCAACCAGCGGGGGTGGGATTCACGCCAGCCCCCGGCGATTCTCCGACCCGGCGGGGGGTCGGAGAATCTCGCCCAAGATCCCATTTAAGAAAATGTATAGAGTACACACAATTATTTTTTTTCCAATTAAGGGGTAATTTAGCGAGGCCAATCCACCTACCCACCACATCTTTGAGTTGTGGGGGTGAGACCCACAGAGACACGGGGAGAATGTGCAAACTCCACATGGACAGTGACCTAGAGCCGGGATCGAACCAGGGGCCTCGGCACCGTGAGGAAGCAGTGCTAACCCACTGCGCCGCCGTGCTGCCCCCTGCATGGATTCATGACGTTTTAGCAAGGGAGCCGGTTTAGCTTCGTTGGCTGGGCAGCTGGTTTGTGATGCACAGTGAGGCCAGCAGCGTGGGTTCAATCCCCGTACCGGCTGAGGTTACTCATGAAGGCCCCGCCTTGTCAACCTTGCCCCTCTCCTGAGGTGTGGTGACCCTCAGGTTAGATCACCAGCTCTCTCCCCCTCAAAGGGGAAAGCAGCCTATGGTCACCTCGGAATATGGCGACTGTATTCTTACACTTATAGTGAGTGTAAATGTGCCACATGATGTGCGTGACTGACTGATTTGATTAAATTGGTTGTTAGTGCAGCTACTCGCGCACTGTTGTAACCATTTGAAATTTGGCATTCTTGTGTTTGCCCTGATGAGTGGAAGATGGAAAGCTTCAACAACATGGCCCTGTTTCCAGCGACATTTCACCTTCGTGATTCGAGACAGTTTTTCAGCAAGAAGTTCGACTGTTGGCCTCTCGCTGCTGAGAAGGGGGCATGCCAGGCGCAATGGGAGTGAACAAGATGGAGTTAATTCCGTCAGGGTCCACAGCCCAGGGGTGTATGGGAAATAGTAGTCCCGGGTACATGCCCGAAGGGAGTGGAAGTGTGTAATCTGGCCCAGATATGCACCCAACCTCAGGATTTCGACCCTGGGGCAAAAACTCTGCCCATTTTCCCCACTTATCTGTCACGCATCCGATCAATTGTTTAGAGAGCATTTCAAACCCACTGCAGAATGTTTGGTTCAAAAAGAGGCCTTGTGCCTGGCAACTGGGCGATGTGGGATCATCTTTGTCAATGGATCTCTCCCCGTATTACATCCAAGAGATAGAGAATTATAACTGACGTGTTATTGCATCTCCAACATCTTTACGAACACAAAGCTTAAAACCCAAAGAGTTACAATGCAATTTTAGGCAACATAGTTACCCCCGAGGTAGACAGTCCAGGTTGACTCCAGTCCAACTGGATTTGACCTGATTGGGGCTGATGCTTCTTCGGAGGAACCCCCCTCCTCGATGCTCTCCAGCTGTGCTTTGCCATTCAGAGTCCTCAGGCTCCTTAACAACTGTCTTATCACATTGATTCTTTCTCATCCGGACTCTGGGTTCATTTCTCAGTCTTTGATTGGTCCACAACCATAATGCAGAAGGAGGCCATTCGGCCCTTTGAGTTTGCACCAACCCTCTGAAAGAGCACCCTACCTAGCCCGCTGCACCGCCCTACCCCCCGGAGCCCCATAACCCCACTAATTTATACATCTTTGGACATTAAGGGGCAATTTAGCACGGCAATCCACCTAACCTGCACGTCTTTGGACTGCGGGAGGAAACCGGAGCACCCGGAGGAATCCCACGCAGTCACGGGGAGGACGTGCAGATTACTCCCTGAAGGTGACCCTCGTGTGGGACCCATTGCTCAACGTGACCAATGGCGCCGCCTCATTGGCTGGGTCAGGGCGCCCCCCCGGGAATACACCCCAAAGTGGGAGACGGCAAAACCACAACGGAGAGAGGGCAGTCAAGAACAGCAGCGAAGGCGGCGACACGACTGTCCCAGCCAAAGCGGAAGACTACATTGCAGCATCGCACAGTTCGAGGCACAAGGTGGCCTTTAAGCTGTAATTCACAGTTTACCGATGAGGCTTTAGCTGTCATTGGGTGCTCGGGTCTTGGTGACACACTATAGCAGGATATCCAGGCCTCAGGCTGGGCGCAGGGGAGATTTTACTGGTGTTGTAACGGGGATGAGGAACTCTAGTTGCGCGGCGAGGTTAGCGAGGCTGGCATTGTTCCCCTTAATGCAGGGGTTACGGGGAGAACGTTTTTTTACCTCTGTTTCCCAGCATAGAAGATTCTGAGGGGATTCGACAGGGTCAATGTCGGGAGGATGTTTCTACTCGTGGGAGGGTGTAGGACCAGAGGGGAAAGTCGCAGAATAAGCGGGAGCTCATTTAATACGGATTTTAATAACAATAATAATCGTTTATTGTCACAAGTAGGCTCCAATGAAGTTACTGTGAAAAGCCCCTAGTCGCCACATTCCGGCGCCTGTTCGGGGAGGCCGGTACGGGAATTGAACCCACGCTGCTGGCCGTGTTCTGCATTACAAGCCTGCTGTATAGCCCACTGTGCGAAACCGATTTCATAGTTTCATAGAATTTACAGTGCAGATGGAGGCCATTCGGCCCGTCGAGTCTCCACCGGTCTTTTGAAAGAGCACCCTACCTTAACCCAGTAACCCCACCCAAACATTTTGGTCACTAAGGGCAATTTAGCACGGCCAATCCAACTAACCTACACATTTTTGGACTGTGGGAGGAAACCGGAGCACCCGGAGGAAACCCACGCAGACACGGGGAGAACGTGCAGACTCTGCATAGACGGTGACCCAAGCCGGGAATCGAACCTGGGACCCTGTAGCTGTGAAGCAACCGTGCTAACCACGGTGTTACCGTGCTGCCCCCAATTTGAGGAAGGATTTCTGGGTAGCTTGCTCTTGATGGGAGGGCGACTGCCTACGGGGTCCTTGACCTTCCCCCACTGAGGAAGACCCGATGCTGCCCTGTTGAATGCCTGAGTGACTTTAACTTGACCAGCCTTCCCAAACCGGGGCACGCGGGGCCCCCGCCGGTTTTCCGGCCGATGGGTGTGACTCCCCATCCACTCCGTTAAATTCCACTCTCTGAATCTACGATTGTCAACGGGTGAAGAATTCGGATAAAAAAAGCTTTGTCAAGGGAGCTTGTACCAGCGGGAGTTAATCCCATTAAAAGAGCCAGATCCCACTATTTGTCAAAAAATGTACTGAATGGTCCTGTGTCCATTTAATATTCTTTTCTATAATGGGTTTAATCAGGCAAATTATTTTTTGCCTGATTGCTTGGTTAGCTGATGTGACCCCGGGCAATGGGACTAAGATGCACATTGAAGAAATAAAGATTTACATTTATGTAGCACCTTTCATAACCTCCAGCTGTCCCAATGCGACTAGATGAAGTGCAGTCCCTGTCGTAATGAAGGTAACTGGACAGCTAATTAGTGCATAGCAAGCTCCCACCAACTGCAAAGTGATGTTGATCGAGTGATGAATATTGGCCCGGTCATCATAGAATCACCGAATCCCTTCAGTGCCAAAGGAGGCCATTCAGCCCATTGAGTCTGCACTGACCCTCTGAAAGAGCATCCCACCTAGGCCCGCTCCCCCGCCCTATCCCCCGTAACCCCACCTAACCTGTACAGCTTTGGACACTAAGGGGCAATTTAGCATTGGCCAATCCACCCAACCTACACACCTTTGGACTTGGGGGAGGAAACCGGAGCACCCGGAGGAAACCCACGCAGACACGGGGGTGAACGTGCAGTCAGTCACCCGAGGCCGGAATCTGACCTGGTCCTGTGAGGCGGCAGTGCTAACCACTGTGCCGCCCCTCATATCGAACTCTTCTTTGAAATGGTGGCTGGAGGACCGTCCCACCTGAGGAGGCAGATGGGGGCCCCGCCTCAATATCCCCTCTGAAAGACACCACTTCCACCAGTGCAGCGCCCCCTCACCAATGCAGTGACGTGTCGCAGTTCCTCATTGAGGGAAAGGCAAGGCCAGCCAAGGTTCCGGCTGCATATCTCTGGGTGAGGATATAAAAATGAGGGAAGATCTTATTGAAATGTATACGATTCCGAGGGCGCTTTGACAGCCCGGATGCTGAGAGGAGGTTTCCTCTCACGGGCGAGGGGGGGGGGGGGGGCGCGGGGTGGATCTAGAACTAGGGGTACACAGGTAAGAGGGTCTCCCATTTGAGATGGAGAGGAGGAGGAATTGCTTCTCTCAGTGGGTGGGTGTTCTCGCCCACAAAGAACCTTGAAGGCCGGGCCATCGAATAGATTCAGCGTCGGGTGAAGTAGAATTTTGTTGGGACAAGGGAGTCAAGTGTTTTACGGGGAGGGGCTGGCAGGAAGGAGGAGTCAAGGCCACCATCGGATCACCCCTCCTCCTAGTGAAGGGCAGAGCAGTTTCGAGGGGCTGAATGGCATTCCAATCTCCCGATCTGCCCAGGGAACCCAGCCGCTTGGTGCGATGAAACAAGCAGGTTCGGGAGCGGCAATGCGGACTAGGTGTAGGCCCCGACAGCCATCCCGCGTGGGGGAGGCGGGTGAGGGGGCTGGACCAGGGAGTTGGGTGATTCCGTGGGCAGACGGCCCGCCGATAAATCTCGCAGGTGAACGAGTGCCGCCGCTGACTGTGGGGTTCGCGGAGGCCCCATCGCTGCTTGTGAACCGAGGGCCCGAGAGTGAGAAAGACAGAAGAGAGAGCGAGAGAGACAGAGAGAGAAAGAACCTTACTCATTGAGACAGGAGACTCATTAGCACGAAGCAGCAGGGTAGGAGGGCCAGGAAGAGGAATAATTAAAGGATTCAAATTGATATGTTTCGCCGTGACCTGAGGCTGTGACAGCAAAGCTGTTGCGCTAGATGTCGAGCGGTGGCAAATGGTTCGCTCTCAAACTCCCATCAGCCTGCGGGTGACGTTGGTGCATTTTAAATCGGGGGGGTGGGGGGGAGGGCGTTGTTCGATCAGGGAGCCCCAGCTGAGCATCTCAGAAGAGGGGGCTGCAATGACACGGTTGCACATACCGGCACAGTAGCACAGTGGTTAGCACTGTTGCTTCGCAGCGCCAGGGTCCTAGGATTCAATTCCCGGGATGGGTCACTGTCTGTGCGGAGTCTGCACGTTCTCCCCGTATCTGAGTGGGTTTCCTCCGGGTGTTCCGGTTTCCTCCCACAGTCCAAAGATATGCGGGTTAGGTGGATTGGCCGCGCTAAATTGCCCCTCAGTATCCAAAAGGTTAGGTGGGGTTACTGGGATAGGATGGAGGCGAGGGCATAAGCTTAAGTCGGGTGCTCTTTCCAAGGGCTGGCGCAGACTCGATGGAGCGAATGGCCTCCTTCTGCAATGTGAATTCTACAAATAAAAGTGAGGAGATGCTAAGTTGAGCAGCCAAAGTTTCGGTCAGAGAAGTCAGCTTTCAGGAGCGTCTTAGGGGTGGATGCAGAGGTGGAGAGGGTGGGGCTCGGAATTCCAGAATTGAATGTCCTGGCACCTGGAAGCGATCCTGGAGGCGACTGTTCCAAGGGAGAGGAGGGGAGGTTCTCCCAGATGTCCCGGACGAAAAGTTACCCCTCGTACAAAACATTCCGGAAACAAGATGATCACGTCGCTGTTTGTGGGATCGCGCTGTGTGGAAATTGGCTGCCATGTTCCCTACTTAACAGCAACGCTTCGGGAGTGCGTCATTGATTGCAAAGCGCGTTACGGGTGGTGGGGGATGGTGTTGGGGGGATGGTGTGGGGGTGGGGTGGTGTTGGGGGGGTTGGGGGTGGTGTTGGCCAGAGCCGCTTTATGGATCCAATCAAATGACAAAAACCTGAGGAAGTCGATCAACAGTAAAAGATGTTCGACGACAAAAGGACTGGCATTCAGCAGATTGTTTGTTAGGACTGTTGCTTAACAACATTAGCCGGTTAGATGGAGGTTCCTTGAAGTGGGAAGGCCTCAGGAATCAGCTGCTGATCTCCGCGGGCAGCATCTGTTTAATATGCGCACTGGGACTAGACCATGCAGCATTGCACCAGCTGTTTCACCCTCTCCAGGTGTGTCGGCAGAGGACCCGTACGCAGGACACCATTAGTAAGCACGCAGAGTCAGTCAGAGTGGGAGATGCACACGGCAAGAAGCACCCATGGGTGCCCCCTCTACCCTCCCATTCATACATTGAATGCTGCCAGTGCACCCACAAGCATATGACCAAAAATATATTTACTGCTGGATGTGATTCCGTGGTTGGGCAGCACCCACAGAACAACCCTGAGTGCGCCAATGGCTACACGCACAACCAATTTAGGATAATTGGCCATGCTCGTAAGGCTCATTTGTGCTTGCTTGAAGTGACGTGCATTCACACGCTGGGACCCATTGCCTGCAAACAAAAGGAATATGTTCAAGCCGTCCGCCTCATTTGAATTACCCGGGAGCTTGGGGAGCTGATAGTTCCCCATTGCTTTCTCCATGGCAACGCCGCAGGCCATCAGAGTTAACTTTCCAGCCAATCAGCCACCTTTTTCTCCTGCAGTATAAATTATTGTGACCGTTTGCAATTTGGCATCCTTGTGTTTGCCCTGATGAGTGCCAGGCGAAAAGCTTCAGCAACATGTCTCTCTTTTCAGCGATATTTTGAGATTGTTTTGCCTTTTGAATGTCACTCCCGTTACATTAGAGATTGTCTCATTCCTCGGACCCCCTGTAATTATTGACTCATTTTTAGGAACCCCTTGTAATTCGTAGCTCATTCTGACAACCTCCTGTAATTATTGGTTCATTCCCAGGACCCCCTATAATTATGAGCGCATTCCTGGGGCCCCCTCACCAACCCACAAATATTGGATCATTTTTAGTGCATCCCTGTAATTATTGGCTCAATCCTAGGACCCCCCAATTTAATTATTGGCTCATTCCCTGGACCCCCCCCCCTGTAATTATTGGCTCATTCCTAGGACACCCCCTGCAATTATTGGCTCATTCCTAGGACCCCCCTGTAATTATTGGCTCATTCCTCGAACCCCCCCTGCAATTATTGGTTCATTCCTAGGACCCCCCCAGCAATTATTGGCTCCTTCCTAGGACCTCCCTCCTGTAATCATTGGCTCATCCGTTCTCACCCCATTCTCCCATCCGTAAATATTGGCTCATTCCTCAGAATCCCCTGTAAATATTGGGGGCGGGGGACCCCCCTCCCATAATTATTGGTTCATTCCTGGACCACCCCCTGTAATTATTGGCTCCTTCCTCGGACCACCCCTCCCTTTTAAATATTGGTTCATTCCTGCCCCTCGAACACTCCTGGGGTATTCCCGCAAACACTTCCAAGACTACAGGATGCCCCAAGGTGTTTAGCGGCCAATTAAGTACTTTTTGGAAGTGGGTTACCGTAGGGAAGCACAGCAGCCAATTTGCACAGAGGTGGCTCCCACAGTCAGCAAAGTGGCCATTCCGGCTCGGAAAGACGGCACCGCCGACAGTGCGGTACTCCCTCAGCGAGGCGTTGTCGTGGGGGGGGGCGCTGGGGGACGTCTGCCCAGGGAGCGTGCCCCAGCCCCTGGGTCAGACATCGAAAGGCAGGCCACGGGCCTATTTTCAGGAGCCGGGGGAATAACCTCTCCTCTGCTCCAACCACCAGCTTTAAAAATAGATTCCGCTGTGTTGCAAATGCTCACCGCTCCGCTGAGCTGGAGCGCACTGTCTGAGCCTAGAAGAAAAGGGCTTATGATTCTCTGTGCAAGGGATCCTTGGGAAATCGCACTGAATTGTAGCAAAGCAAATAGGAGTTATTGTGCTTGAATGGGCTAAGCCGAAATGGGCTTCTTTGCAGAAAACAACTATCCAGAGATTGAGGGACGTCTGAGCTGATATTTAGGAGGGAGGGAGAAAGACGGCAGGATCGTTAAGAGAAACCCTTGCTGCTTCACTGGTCCTCGGAACAACAGCTTAAGATTGTGCCAGAACACAGAATCATTTTGACTGTGCGCCTGCAGAAGATTCTTTAATTGGAAAGGATCTTCAAAGATCAAAGAACAAGGGTGTGATGAACGGTTACTGTATCACTGTACCCTTGTCATCATGAAAGGTGATGTCCCCTTTAGGGCCGGGCTTGGAACCCTGGGGAACTCCGCCTCCAGCTCCGCCCATCTGGGAGCCGTATATAAGGGGCCGCCTTGTGGGCGCCTTGGCTGTTAGCACCCGTCTCGGCACCAGTCTAGTTCTTAGTTTATTAAAGCCTTCTTTACCGTTTACACTCTAAGCGTCGTTATTGAGGGTACCACAATTTTAATAAACTAAACTACATCAGGATGGACGCAGGCATAAAACCAGAAAAACTCAACGATCCGGCCACCGAGACGGATGGACTTATGATGGCACTTCACCCCCGCCGGACTCTTTTTTAAACAGGGGGTGAATGTGATGAACGGTTACTGTAACACTGTACCCTTGACATCATGTAAGGTGATGTCCCCTTTAAGCCCGGGCTTGGAACCCTGGGGAACCCCGGCTCCGCCCATCTGGGAGCCATACATAAGGGGCCGTCTTGTGGGCGGCGTAGCTGTTAGCACACGCCTCGGCACCAGTCTAGTTCTCAGTTTATTAAAGCCTTTTTTACCGTTTACACTCTAAGCGTCGTTATTGAGGGTGCCCCAAAGGGAAAGTACAGCAGAGGGACAGGCCTTTCGGCCCTCCAGGCCTGCGCCGACCATGCTGCCCATGGCGGCAGGGTAGCACAGTGGTTAGCACTGTTGCTTCACGGCGCCAGTGTCCCACTGTTGCTTCCCAGCTTGGGTCACTGTCTGTGCGGAGTCTCCACGTTCTCCCCGTGTCTGTGTTGGTTTCCTCCGGGTTCTCCGGTTTCCTCCCACAAGTCCTGAAAGACGTGCTGTTAGGTGAATTGGGCATTCTGAATTCTCCCTCTGTGTACCCGAACAGGCGCCGGAATGTGGCGACTAGGGGCTTTTCACAGTAACTTCATTGCAGTGTTAATGTAAACCTACTTGTGATAATAATAAATATTATTATTAAGCTGAAACGTTCTACACTTCCGGGGTCCGTATCCCTCTATTCCCATCCTATTCATGTATTTGTCAAGATGCCCCTTAAATGTCACTATTGTCCCTGCTTCCACCACCTCCTCCGGCAACGAGTTCCAGGCACCCACTACCCTCTGTGTAAAAAACCTGCCTCGTACATCTCCTCTAAACCTTGCCCCTCGCACCTTAAACCTATGCCCCCTAGTAATTGACCCCTCTACCCTGGGGAAAAGCCTCTGACTATCCACTCTGTCTATGCGCCTCATAATTTTGTAGACCTCTATCAGGTCTCCCCTCAACCTCCTTCGTTCCAGTGAGAACCAACCGAGTTTATCCAACCTCCTCATGGCTTATGCCCTCCATACCAGGCAACATCCTGGTAAACTGCTTCTGTCCCCTCTCCAAAGCCTCCACATTCCTCTGGTAGTGTGGCGACCAGAATTGAACACTGATGGGCGGCATTCTCGGCGCCGAGGAGTGGCGCAAACCACTCCGGCGACAGGCCGCATCGAAGGTGCGGAATCCTCCGCACCTCCAGGGGCTAGGCTGGCCCCGGAGTGGTTTGCGCCGTGCCGGCCGGCGGGGAAGGGGCTCCGTCGACCGGCGCATGTTGGCGCAAGCGCAGGAGCACCAGCATGTGTTGGCGTCATTCCAGCGCATGCGCGGGGGGGGTTCACCTCCGCGTCGGCAATCGCGGAGGACCACAGCGGCTGACGCGGAACAATAGAGCGCCCCCACGGCACAGGCCCGCCCGCGGATCGGTGGGCCCCGATCCCAGGCCAGGCCACCGTGGGGACACCTCCCGGGGCCAGATCCCCCCGCGTCCCCCCCCCGAGGACCCCGGAGGCCGCCCGCGCCGCCAGGCCCCGCCGGTAAGGACCTACTCTAATTATGCCTGTGGGACCGGCAAAAAAAAACGGGCGGCCACTCGGCCCATCGCGGGCCGGAGAATCGCCGGGGGGGGGCCGCTGCGAGCGCGATTCCCGCCGGCGCTAAATCCCGGCGGGGGGTCGGAAAATTCCGCCCCATATTCCTCCGAGATAGATCAGCGTGGCAACATCAGGGAAAGCGGAAGATAATTGAAGAAATACTATCCCATTTAGCCAGGGTATTTTCCCAAGCACATTGCAAACAATTAAGCACTTGCTCAAGTGTAGAATACCCATCCGAGAATTTGCGCATTGTTATGTCCCAAACACAGCACTGTGATAATCTGATCATTTTAGTCTATCCAAGACTTCTGACAGAGTACCAGGAGGCAGGTTTTCGTAGGATTTCATAGAATCCCTGCAGTTCCGAAGGAGGGCCATTCGGCCCACCGAGTCTTCACCGACCGTCCGAACGAGCACCCTAACCCAGGCCCCCTCTCCCGCCCCGTGCCCGTAACCTTAATCCATGGCCAATCCACCTAACCTGCACACCTTTGGATTGTGGATCGCACAATTGCTTCACAGCTCCAGGGTCCCAGGTTCGATTCCGGCGTGGGTCACTGTCTGTGCGGAGTCTGCACATCCTCCCCGTGTGTGCGTGGGTTTCCTCCGGGTGCTCCGGGTTCCTCCCACAGTCCAAAGATGTGCGGGTTAGATGGATTGGCCATGATAAATTGCCCATAGTGTCCAAAATTGCCCTTAGTGTTGGGTGGGGTTACTGGGTTATGGGGATAGGGTGGAGCTGTGGACTTTGGGTAGGGTGCTCTTTCCAAGAGCCGGTGCAGACTCGATGGGCCGAATGGCCCCCCTTCTGCACTGTAAATTCTATGATCTATTCACCGCTCCCCAGAGAATCGGCGGATCGACATCGGGGCGTCGTCCCGTGACTCGCGGCCATCCCGGCAATTCTCCGGCCCGGCCTGGGCTGAGAGAATCCCGCCCCCTAGATCCGCAATGGAGCCGGCCAGGTCGGGAGTGCTGAGCGCGGGAATTCGAGGGGCTCCAGCCCCCGCACTCTTTAAAGGCTCTCCCGACATTCAGACAGCTCGGGATTGGGACCGGAAATCCTGGAATCGGGACCTGCCCACCATTTTTGAAAGGACTCCCAACAAAAGTGGTGAAAATCCAGGCCGACGACTTCACTTCTGAGAGAGACCAAAACTAGGCCCCACTAGTAGCCACCGATAAACCCAATCAGGAAATTCAGGAGAAGCCTCTTTACTCAGAGAGTGGTTGAGGCAAATAGGGAGCAAGATCCTGAGGCTAAGTGTTGACGCCGTCGGAAACTCCGTCGCGTTTCCCGACGGTGTCAACATGGCCTCAGGAGCAGCGATTCTGACTCCTGCAGGGGGGCCAGCACGGCACTGGAGCGACCCACGCAGCTCCAGCTGCCAATCCCCGGCGCCAACTGTGTGCCGCAGGGTTCGCGCATGCGCAGTGGCTCCCTTCTCCGCGCCGGGCCCCGACGCAACAGGGCGCAGGGCTACAGGGGCCGGCGCGGAAGAAAGGAGGCCCCCCCAGCCACAGGCCGCCCCCCCCCCCCCCCCCCCGACCCTTCGGCGGCGAATTCCCGGCGGCTGAGAGCAGGTGTGGACGGCGCCGGTGGGACTCGGCTTTTTTCACGACGGCCATTTTGAATGCCAATGGCGCCGATTCTCCGCTCGGTGGAGAATCGCGTGCCGGCGTCGGAGATGCGTGGCGCAATTCGCGCCGGTCGCGGGGATTCTGAGGTCCTGGGCTGAGAGGATCCCACCCAGGGGTCGCTGTACTGAAGAGAAAGCTGGATAGAAAGAAACGGTGATAGGAAAGGACAAATAGGGGTGGGAGGAGGGTTGGAGGAACCAGCATGGACCATTTGGGCCGAATGGCCTATTTCTATGCTGTCAATTTGATATCATTCTGCAGTTGCAGGTTGCCTTGGAACTGAGAGCAGGGAAAGAGTTAACAGGAGAGAGTGAAACAATTTACAAGAGGGATGTGGATAATAAGGGGAGTGGGGAGTGGGGAAGATGTTGCTGCTCATTCCAGTGCGATCATATCCCTCGGGATAATTCCCACTCCAGCGTGTCAGGGGAGCTTTGTCTTCAATCACAGCGGGAAAACGTTGAAACTAGATTAAAGGTTTATTAATTGTATGACTGCGCTTGGAAATCTCGAAGCTGAGTGAGAGAATGGATTAACCACACAATAAACTGACCTCGCCAGAGAGCGACGCAAAGGGTTAATAACGTGTGTGAGGAGGATTAGGAGCGAAGCGAATGTGTAAACGGTGAGAAATGAGAGGGGTGCAGGGAAGCAATGAAGGAATAGATGATGGAGAGAATGAGAGAGGCAGGGAGAGAGAGTGAAGGGGAAAGACAGAGAGAGAGAGGAGGAGGGGAGGGGAAAGGCAGAGTGTGAGAGAGAGAGAGAAGGGAGAGAGAGAGAGAGGGGGGGGGGAGGAGGGGAGGGGAACGTCAGAGTGTGAGAGAGAAAGAAGGTGGCGAGAGAGAGAAAGAGAGTAGGAGGAGGGGAAAGGCAGAGTGGAAGAGAGAGAAAGGAAGAGAGAGATAAATAAAAGGGGAAAGATGGAGATAGAGAAGGGGAAAGACAGAGAGAGAAGGAGGAAGGGAGGTGAAAGGCAGAGTGGGAGAGAAAGAAGGGGGGCGAGAGATAGAGAGGGAGAGGAGGGAAAAGGCAGAGTGGGAGAGAGAAAGGGGAGAGAAATAGAAGGGGAAAGACAGAGAGGGAGCAGGGCAGGGAAAAGCAGAGAAAGAGAGAGAAGGGATGCGTGTGCATGTTGCGTGAGAGAGAGAGAGGGGGAAGAGGGAAAGACAGAGAATGAAGAGGGAAGAGAGAGAGCTTGAGGAAAGACAGAGAGAGATGTGGAAGAAATAGAGAGAGAGAGTGAAGATGGAGAGAGTGTGAGGACAGGAAAAATTGAGGCCTTGTGCATCCTCATTGCACACACTCCCCCAGGGTTCACGTTTAAGTGGGGTGCGGGGGGTGGGGGTGCGGTGGTGGGTCTGACTTGGTTGCTAATTGCACTCAGAGCACTGGCTCCGCTTTCTGGTCCTTGGTGGCAATTCTACTTTTGGGCATATCACATCTAAGCTGTGTGTAGGTGGGCCCAGATATATTTGGGAGCTGACTGTTATGTGATAATGAGGCAGCCAAGAAGAAATAAATTCTTTTTTTATGCACTGTTCCTTACGAGATGTGTTCTTCCTTGCAGGCATGAGCAGCAGAGGAGGCCAACTCCGCAATGACTTTCAGCTGTGAGAATGATTAGTCACTGCTCTGAACATCTTGAATGTTCTTCCCGAATATCAATGGAACTGCAATTCGAAGGTGACGTTGCTCCGAGGATTCACCACAGCTCTCCGCAATAAGCAGCGCTCGGGAACCGCGACCGGATTCCGTTCCCTGAATTTTCCGTGCTTCGAACAGCACCCACCCCCCTCAGCGACGAAAATTCAAGAGGCCTCTCAAGATCCCTGCTCCCTGGTAGAAACACAGACCGCGAGAATGGGCGCTGCCAGCCTGCGCCGAGATAACACGGGCGAGGGGGTAACCGGGTAGCCCCTGGCTCGGGGTCCGCAGTCCGCAACGAAGGCTTGTCACCCTCCGATACGCAGAAGGCCCCGCGACCCCTGATCCAGGAAGTAGTAACCGTTGGCCGCTTCTCCAGCCAGTCTAGAAGTAAGGCCTGTTGAGGCCTGTGCTCGTCCACCTGCGTTTCGGCCCAGGCCATGCACAACTGGAGCTTGTATTGTGACCGATCGCAAACGATTCGCCCTCAATCCCCACTGAGAAAGGAGCTGGCTGCTCCCCGGGTTGTGATCCGCAGGCTTAAAGATTGAGGGTTGACATTTTCAAGGGGATCCCGCCCCCACCTCCCTAACCGCCCCTTTCAGTCAAAACCCTTTCCAGGAAGGGGCCCGGATTGTGATTCGATTTCCCTCTGTCCCTCCACAGGATCCTGGAGTGTCACAGCCGAAACCCGTCGCCCGGCTGAGGGTCTTCCCCCCCCCCCCCCCCCCCCCCCCCCCCCCCCCCCACAATCCAAGTCGCCGTCGGGAAGCTGGGCACGGTTTCTATTCCTCTCCTCGTGCAAAGGCGATGCTGTGTCGCGATGTCCGGGGACGGCGAGGAAGAGCTGTGCCGAAACGCCCTGGCGTTGGTCAGTGAACTGTGCCTGAGTGTCCGGCAGAACCGCATAAAGGAGAAATGTATCGAGTTCTCGTACCTCATGCGTGACCGGGACCGCACGCGCCACATCGAGACAGGTAACGAACGGGAGGCGGGCTCTTCCAGCTCAGAGTTGCGAATCCTACGCCGCGGACGCTGGGGGGCGGGGGGGGGGGGGGACCATTCGGCCCATTGTGACTCCACCAGCTCAGTTCCACAGCACCCCCCCCCCCCCCCCCCCCGCAACCCCGTAAACATTTCCCGTTTCCGGAGTGCACATCTTTGATTTTTTTTTTTTAATTCGTTCCCGGGATGTGGGCCAGGCCGTTATTTGTTGCCCGTCCCTAATTGCCCATCCTTGAACCGAGTGGCTGGCTCGGCCATTTCAGGGGGAGCATTTAAGAGTCGACCACATTGCCCTGGGCCTGGAGTCACGTGTAGGCCAGACCGGGGTAAGGACGGCAGATTTCCTTCCCTAAAGGGGGCACCAGATGGGTTTGGTAAGTTATCAGGATGACCGTTATTGAGGCAAGCTGTCAATTCCAAATCTGATTGCTTAAATTTAAAAAAAGTATATTTTCATTCGCATTTTCAGCTTCATACACAGTTGTATTTCAAATCATATTAATTCATTGCATTCCTCCGAGTTTCCTCCGGTGCTCCGGTTTCCTCCCACAGTCCAAAGATGTGCCTATCAGGTGGGTTGGCAACGATAAATTGCCCCTTAGTGTCCAAAGAGGTTCGGTGGGGTTCATAGAATCATAGCATTTACAGTGCAGCAGGAGGCCATTCGGCCCATCGAGTCTGCACCGGCCCTTGGAACGAGCATCCCATTTAAGCCCACACCTCCAACCTATCCCCGTAACCCAGTAACCCCACCTAACCTTTTTGGACACTCAGGGCAATTTATCGTGGCCAATCCACCTAACCCGCACGTCTTTGGACTGTGGGAGGAAACCGGAGCACCCGGAGGAAGCCCGCGCGCACGCGGGGAGGATGTGCAGACTCCGCACAGACAGTGACCCAAGCCGAGAATTACGGGGAGAGGATGGAGGCGCGGGCGTGGGTGGCAGGGTGCTCTTTCCAAGGGCCAGTGCAGACTCGATGGGTTGAATGGCCTCCTTCTGCGTTGTAGATTCTATGATTCAAAGCTCACTATCTGCCCTGGTTTGATCTGGACATATTAATATAAAATAATATAGATTCGTATGTTTGTATATGTACAGTATATTTGTTTTCTGTGTAATATGTAGGTGTTCCATATGTATATACATGGGGCTGGATTCGCTGGCTTCCCAGCAATGTGTTCCTCAGCAACTGCCGGTGAGATTCCCTACTCCCACTGCTTGACAATGGGATTTTCCATTGAAGTCACCCCACGTCACCGGGACTCCATAGGTGGGGGTGTCCTCCGGCGGGAACAGAATGAATCCCAACAGCCGGAGAATTGCGTCCATTATATTTGTCTTATATATATGTGTGTTTTTAAATATATCTAAAACACACATATTAACATCTCTAATTACATTACTAATTCTGGGACTTTGTCCATTGTCTCCTCTGAAGGTTACCGTCGATTCTGCCTCCAGTTAGAGCCTTCGAGATAAGTTTCGTTAGCTTAGACGCAGTTTTTAAAAGTTCTTTCTTGGATGTGGGTGCCGACGGCGAGCCCAGCGATTGGTGCCCAACCTCGGTTTTGCCCACCCCCGTGTAACGCGGAGGGTTTGCGACTCATGGATCGAATGAAGAAACTTAGCCCCTTCAGCCCAGCGAACATCTCAGAGTCCGCCCCCTGGTTCCCCAGGGGCGGCAGCCATTTTCAACCCCTCTCAGTACCCCCCCCCCCACCCCCGCCCCCCCCCCAGCCCCCTCCCCTCCCACCTCCCCGCTCGGTGACCTCAAAAGGGGTGAAAATAGTCGAGTCGCTCTGCCCACCGGTAGCTCGCTCACCTCTTGCGTGCGTGGTTCCGGGTGCAGGTCCCGCTCCAGGACTTGCGCACCAAAATAAATCGACGTTGGCGCCCTAGCGCGGTGCTGAGGGAGTGCTACACTGTTGGAGGTGCCGGAGACGGGGGGGGGGGGGGGAAGAGATCCCATCTACCTGTTTGGGTGGATGTAAAGGATCCCGTGGCACAATTTCCGAAGAGGAACAGTGTCCTAGTCAATCCCTCAATCAACATCACAAAATCAGGTTGTCTGGCTCGTTATCGCATTGTTTCTTGCGGGATCTTGCTCTGCACAAAATGGCAACATTACAACAGTGACTGCGCTCTGAAAGTACTGTTATGGGCCAGGGTTTAGACAACCCCAAAGTGTATCATGGAGTTCACCTGACCCACAACTTTTAATAGATTGTGGTATGGGGAGCACACGGCCCACTCTACAGGTGTGGTACAGCAGAAATGGAAAAGTATTTTTTAAAGCAAAACAATGTTTATTCTATGAACTCAAGTTAACCTTTTTAAAACATACAGTGAACAACTTAGCAACCATCAATTCAAATACAACCCCCAAAGAATACAACACTAAGTAATCCTTAATAACTTCCCAAACAACATCCAGAAGACAAAGGAAACACCTTTTACCAGAAGCACATCAGGTTTACATTCACTACTGAGAACATTTGTAATTCTGAATTCAGCAAATGATCAAGAGATAGTCTTTTCATGGCAGAGAGATCAACAGTACACCTGCTCTGTCTGGCTTCAGCTCCAACACTCAAAACGAAACTAAAACACACCCTGCAGCAAACAGCCTAAAACGAAAGTAAAAAGCTGACAGACAGCCCAGCTCCACCCACACTCTGACATCACTGATAAACACCCATTTCTTAAAGGTACATTTCTGAAACACCCATTTCTTAAAGGTACTCTCACATTACAGTACTTAATCGATTGTGAAGCACTTTGAGGTGTCGAGCGATCCAGCCCGGGCATCTCCGCCTGCATTGTGTGCGCCCACCTCGGGAGTAGGGTCTCAAAGGCCCTGGGAGTGCTGACTGAGATTGGGAGAGTATTACCCACAAATCCCGGGTTGACCCGACTCGAGTTGCAGGCCGCCCACCGTGCTGGGCGCTGCCGTGGTCTTCCGCACTGTGTCACTTGTTGCTCCAGAGCAGGCAGGACTGTGGATCGAATGTTTCAGCTGCACGAAAACTCGGTTTGACAGGAAAAGGATGCTTCCAAATTGGAGAGGCCCTGCTCCTTGCACAGTCACTGGCGGTAAAGGCTTTTAGGTTCCGGGCGGATGGAAGGGGGTGAGCCGCCTTCTTGAACCGCTGCAGCCCCCGACTGCTGTTAGGGAGGGTGTTCCAGGGTTTTATCCCAGCAACAGTGTGGTCGTCTGTGTAGAGGTATCACGGTACCTGGTAATGCTGGAACACCATTGGTAGATTTTGTATGTTTCCCATTGGTCAAGCTGTATGGTAGCTCCGCCCTGCAAGGCGGGGTATAAGAGCCCGTGCCGCCCCAGCAGACTTCTTTCAGTACCTGAGCTGCTGGGGGAAACATCTAGCTTATTAAAGCCTTCAGTTGGACTACAACCTCGCTTTAGTGGTCATTGATCGTGCATCAGACAGTGAAGGAACGGCCGATATATTTCCAAGTCAGGATGGTGAGCGGCTCGGAGTGGAGCTTCCAGGTGGTGGGGTTCCCAAGCATCTGCTGCCCTTGTCCTTCTAGATGGTAGTGGTCGATGGAAGGTGCTGCCGAAGGAACCTTGGTGAGTTCTCCACCATTCAGTAAGATCTAGGTTGATCTGAGTGTGTCCTTAACTCCACCTTCCTTCCTGACCCCCCCCCCCATAACCCTTGACCTCCTGGTAAATCAAAAATCCATTTAACTCCGCATTGAATATATGCAATGACCCACAGGCTCTGCTGCTGTCTGGGGAGGGGGAAAGAATCTCGCAGACTAACGAGGGAAGCAATCCATCGTAATTTCAATCTTAAATGGAGACCCCCCCAAGGCTGGATTCTCCGATTCCCAGACTGAGCGCTGACGCCGGAGTGGGAACAGTGGTGTCTTACGCCAGAAGAAAACGGCGCAACCGCTGCACCGATTCCGGGACCGTTGTGGGGGGGGGGGATAGGAGCCAAGCCGGGTAGAGCCCGTGGCTCCCACGCCAAAACCGGCTGGGGAATGGCTGGGTCCGTGGCCGTGCTTGCGCGAGGCGGCCTGCAGTGGCCGCACTGTGCAACATGGTCTGCCAAATAATGATCCCCAGTAACCCCCCTCGCCGGCCCCGGACCACCCCACCACCAGGGCCCCCCAGCCCTCGCTGGATGCACCCCCAGCCCTCCCCGTGACTGTGGCGACGCTGGACACAGTCTGCAGCCGCCACGCGGGGTCGACGGAAACAAACGAGTGTTCCGCGCCGTCGGGAACTCGGCCCATCAGGGGCGGAGCACTGGGGGGGGAGGGGCATCCGACCACGCGCCAACGCCTTTCCAACAACGCGAGGCGCGCAATGCGATGACACCATTGCCGAGGGTGGCAGACACTCGAAAACCGGCGTCAAGCTGGCGCCGCCCCCGATTTGACCGTCAGAAGGGATTCTCCGTCCAATCGGCGATTACTATATCGCCGTCGGCCAATGGGGAAATCCCGCCCCTCTTAGCTTCAAACAGCGTCCCCTAGTTCTAGATTCTAGATTCCCCCGCCAGCCTCCCAGAACTCGGTTGGGGGCAACCAAGGACACTCACAACGAGCGCTAAAAGTTCCCAATACACATTTGTAAAAGGTCTGTAAACACCTGCCAGATTGGCACTGCCGACCTTGCCAGATCTGCTCCGTTAAACCTGTGCGACCGATGGTTTGGTGTCAAAGCTGGCCAGCCACCTGGGTCTTTTTAAATGACCAACCTCTCCGGATTACACTGGGCGGTCAGGGTTAAAATTGGCCTCACATTTGCCAGGCCGCCACAAGCGATGTTTGAGGAATAGAAGTGGCACTTTGCCCAGCACGTGGCACTGTGCCACCTGGATCTCCCACAGACATTTATCGCAGCAGCCGCCCCAGAACAGGGCTGGAGTCTTTCTCTCACGACCGTCTTGCTGGGTGCAACCGTGTCCGGTCCAGAGGGGGTGGGGGAGTGGGGGGGGGGAGGCAGAGAGGGAGGAAATCCTCCTCGGATCCCCGCGGGGTGACCATGCTGTGCCATCGGCAGCTCAGCTGGCTCGGGGCAAAGGCAAGCAGCAAACGCCCAGTTTCTTGTTCCCCGGCAGAGATTGTTTAACGATCGCTGCCCTCCAGGAGGAGTGGGGGTGGGGAAATCGACCCGTGTTCCCACTCGCGTTCGGTGATCGCGTGGGGGGGCCGGGAGGGACGGGGGGGGGGGGGGGGTGGGCGAGGGCGTCTGGCATCGCCAGCTTTCTGGGTAGCAGAGGCCGCTGCACCGTCACGACCGGGTAAATCTCCTTTAGACGTTCCTGGTGGGAGGAGCAGGAGCCCTCCCCCGTTCCACCTGAGGAGGCAGTGTTGCACTCCTTCAGCGGCGCGCTCGGACGTGCTGGCCAAGAACATTTCCTCAAGGGGGAACCCACTTGAACCCACGACCTTCTCACTCAGAGGCGAGCTCGCTACCCGTTAACTGTGTTTGCAGCCCCAAGACGCCGAGATATTTTACAAAATTCTCCGCACCTTGTGTCTGGCATTAGAAAAAAAGAAATGGCCGGTCTCCGCGCTAATTCTGAAAATGTGCAGGGTATTACTTAGGTAGCAATGGCCTCAGATAAAAGTCATTAAGTTAATGATGCATGTTATGAGGTTTTATGCAAAACAAATTTCCTCACACCTTTTTCTGATATTGGAAGAAGGCAGGGCTGGCAGCCTGATCAAAGAACAAAGAAAAGTACAGCACAGGAACAGGCCCTTCGGCCCTCCAAGCCTGCACCGACCATGCTGCCCGTCTAAACTGAAACCTTCTACACTTCCTGGGTCCTTATCCCTCTATTACCATCCTATTCATGTATTTGTCAAGATGCCCCTTAAATGTCACTATCGTCTCTGCTTCCACCACCTCCTCCGGCAGCGAGTTCCAGGCACCCACTACTCTCTGTGTAAAAAACTTCCCTCGTTCATCTACTCTAAACCTTGCCCCTCGCACCTCAAACCTATGCCGCCTAGTAATTGACCCCTCTACCCGGGGAAAAGCCTCTGACTATCCACTCTGTCTATGCCCCTCATAATTTTGTAGACCTCTATCAGGTCGCCCCTCGACCTCCGTCGTTCCAGTGAGAACAAACCGAGTTTATTCAACCAACGGGCGCGTCTTCGTCAATTTAGACAGTAGAAACTTTGACCTTTGACCTGGTTTTGGACTTAAACCCATAAGCGAAAGTTTGATGATTAAATGACTTGCTGCCGTTGTGGAGAGGTCTGGCGACGTCACACCTGGAGTACGGCCCACAGCTCTGGTCTCCTTGCCTGATGTTCTTGCTCCAGAGGGAGTGCGACAAAGGTTCACCTGGCCAATTCCTGGAGTCGCTTATGAGGAGCATTTGAGTCGGTTGGGATTGTATTCGCTGGTGACCAGCAGGATGTGGTGGGGGGGGATCCCCGAGAAACCTATAATATTCTCACAGGACTAGACTTGGTGGATGCAGGAACGACGTTCCCGATGGTGGGTGTGTCCAGAACCAGGGATCACAGTCTGAGGGTATGGGATAGATCATTTAGGATTGAGGTGGGGAGACATTTCTTCGCCCTGAGGGCGGACTTCGCGACCACAGGAAACAGTTGGGGCTAAAACATGTTTCCAAGAAGGAGCTAGACGTAGCTATTGGGACTGAAGGGATCAAAGGATATAGGAGGAGGAAGGATCAGAATATTGAGTTGATGGTCAGCCATGATCATAATGAATGGCATTGCAGGCTCGAAGGGCCGAATGGCATCCTCCTGCTCCTGTTTTCTATGTTTTCTCGTGTGAGAGTACCTTTAAGAAATGGGTGCTTAAGAAATGTACCTTTAACAAATGGGTGTTTATCAGTGATGTCAGAGTGTGGGTGGAGCTGGGCTGTCTGTCCGCTTTTTACTTTCGTTTTAGGCCGTTTGCTGCAGGGTGTGCTTTAGTTTTGTTTTCAGTGTTGGAGCTGAAGCCAGACAGAGCAGGTGTACTGCTGTTCTCTCTGCCATGAAAAGACTATCTCTTGATCATTTGGTGAATTCAGAATTATAAATGTTCTCAGTAGTGAATGTAAACCTAATGCGCTTCTGTTAAAAGGTGTTTCTTTTGTCTTCTGGATGTTGTTTGGGAAGATATTAAGGATTACTTAGTGTTGTATTCTTTGGGGTTGTATTTGAATTGATGGTTGCTAAGATGTTCACTGAATGTTTTAAAAAGGTTAACTTGAGTTCATAGAATAAACATTGTTTTGCTTTAAAAAATACTTTTCCATTTCTGCTGTACCACACCTGTAGAGTGGGCCGTGTGCTCCCCATACCACAATCTATTAAAAGTTGTGGGTCAGGTGAACTCCATGATACACTTTGGGGTTCCCTAAACCCTGCCCCATAACAGTTTCCATGCCGAGATGGTCCAATGAGGAGTGGGTGAAGAGACCGTGTTGGATAGAGTTTAGGAGAATGAGAAGCTACCCCATTGAAATGTACAAAATCCTTACAGGGCTCGACAGAGTAGATGCAGATGCTTCCCTGGCTTGGGGGTGTTGAGAGGGTCTACAACCAGGGGACACAATCTCAAAACAAGAGATAGGACATCTCGGACTGTGATGAGGAGGAGGATGAATTGTTGCAATTCTTCATTCCAGTATTTTCAAGACAGAGATGGATAGATTTCGAGATGGTGAAGACATCAAGTGATGTGAGGATAGTGCCAGAAATTGGCGTCGGGGTACAGGCTCAGCCTTTGAATGGGGGAGAAAACTCAATGGGCCGAATGGCCTACTCCTGTGCCCCTGAATTGCCCTTTCGTTCTCTCAGAGCGCGATCCTCCTAAATGGAGACTAAGTGTTTGCGCCGTCGTGAACGCCGTCGCGTGGCCAAACGTGGGCCCCGATCGCAGGCCAAACCCCATCGGAGGCCCCCCCCGGTGGACGGAGCACCCCTTCCCCCCCCACAGGCCGCCCCCCCGACCGTCCGCAGAGAGTTCCCGCCGGCAGCGACCAGGGGGTCAACGCCGACAGCGGGTCTCTGCCGTTTCCACGCAGCCGCTCAGCCAGAGAATCGGCGGCCCGTGACTGGCGCCGATTCTCCGCTCCTCGGAGAATCGTGCGCCGGCGTCGGGGCGGCGTGGCGCGGTTTGTGGCGATTCTCCAGCCCGGTGCGGGGCTCGGAGAATCGCGCCCCCAATCTTTCCGAGGAGCTTCCAGTTTGGACAGGCAGTGTTAGCCGCCGGTACATTCCTCCATCTCCTACGAACAAGCCACAATGGTGGGTGAAGGCCAACTGGTCAACCGAGCCTCTACCCAATGTAATGCAGGTTGGACCACCATGGACGCAGACCTCCTAACGCCGCTCTCGTACGCAGGAACGGAGGGGGAAAAATAAACATGAGAAAAGGCCAAAATCCTCTCCAATCGTTCCTGATCGAAGCCAATCCGGGAGATTACGTGGACCCCATAGAATGGCTCAGAAAGAGGCCATTCAGCCCACCATTTTCCACGCTGGCCCTCAGAAGAGCAATTCACCCAGTGTCGCTCCCGCCTGGTTAGGGGAGGGTATCTCTTCAAAACCGGCAGGTCACCGACCCTCTTGGCTGAGAATCGGGTTGGCCACCTAAAAACCACCCACTCGGACAGAGTGAACTGGCGGCTGCTCGGTTCGAAAAGTAGAGAAAACCAGGGATATTCGTCAAGCGAAACAGATGGAAATCTTAACCACTAGAGATTTGCAGAGCGCATCATCCTTTTCTGATGTTGTGTGTGTGTGCTCCGTCTGACTAATGTTAGCAGTGCGTAGCATCTCGCCGAGATGTACCTACACCTTAGGGACCACAGCGGTTCGAGAAGGTAGTGCGGTAGCACAGTGGTTAGCGCAGTTGCTTCACAGCGCCAGGGTCCCGGGTTCGATTCCCGGCTTGGGTCACTGTCTGTGCGGAGTCTGCACGTTCTCCCCCGTGTCTGCGTGGGTTTCCTCTGGGTGCTTCGGTTTCCTCCCACAAGTCCCGAAAGACGTGCTGTTAGGTGAATTGGACATTCTGAATTCTCCCTCTGTGTACCCGAACAGGCGCCGGAGTGTGGCGACTCGGGGATTTTCACAGTAACTTCATTGCAGTGTTAATGTAAGCCTACTTGTGACAATAATAAAGATTATTATTATTATCTGTCACCGTGCTGCCCAACCTATCACAGGTCTAGAGGCCACTAGATTGGATCTCAGTCATCAGACCGTCAGAACGAATGGAAGGAGTAGAGGCCATTCGGCCCCTCGAGCCTGTTCCACTATTGACTCATCCAAGTGTCTCCTTAACTCCATTTTCCTGCCTGCACACCATAATTCTTGACTCCCTTTTCGATCAAAAATCTGTCTTAACTCTGCCTTGATTATATGAAATGTTAATATACGTACGAACATACGAATTAACGGCAGGAGTAGGCCATTGGGCAGCATAGTAGCACAGTGATTAGCACTGTTGCTTCACAACGCCAGGGTCCCGGGTTCGATTCCCGTCTTGGGTCACTGTCTGTGCGGAGTCTGCACCTTCTCCCCGTGTCTGCGTGGGTTTCCTCCGGGTGCTCCGGTTTCCTCCCACAGTCCAAAGATGCGCAGGTTAGATGGATTGGCCATGATAAATTGGCCACAGTGTCCAAAATTGCCCTTGGTGTTGGGTGGGGTTACTGGGTTGTGGGGATAGGGTGGAGGTGTTGACCTTGGCTGGGGTGCTCTTTCCAAGAGCCGTTGCAGACTCGATGGGCCGAATGGCCTCCTTCTGCACTGTAAATTCTATGATCTATGACACTGCTCTTTCGCTCAATAAGACCAAGGCTGATTTTATTGTGACCTCAACACCACTATCCCATTGACCATCATACACTTTGAGTCCCTTGTTGGTCAAGAATATATTGACCTCTGCCTTAAAACAGTCAATGAGCCCGGCTCCACCACTCTCTGGGAGAGATTCCAAAGAGTCACAATCCCCTGGGAGGAAAAAGAAAATTCACCCCGACTCCATCTTAAGCGGTAGATCCCTAATTTTCAGACTGTGTCTCCACCTAGAACATAGAACATACAGTGCAGAAGGAGGCCATTCAACCCATCGAGTCAGCACCGACCCATTTAAGCCCTCACGTCCACCCTATCCCCATAACCCAATCACCCCACTTAACCTTTTTGGACAGGAGAGAAATCCCATGTGCCTTCTTAACCGTCTTATCTACCTGCCCTGATGAAGGGGTTTGTCGAATGAGCAAAGGTTGAGCCGGTCGGGCCTATACTCAATGGAGTTTAGAAAAATGAGAGGTGATCTTAATGAGACGCATGAGGTTCCGCGGGGACTTGACATGGTGGACGGGGAGAGCATGTTCCTCCTTCTGGGAGAGACCGGGACCAGGGTGTGCGGAGTCTGCACGTTATCCCCGTGTCTGCGTGGGTTTCCCCCGGGTGCTCCGGTTTCCTCCCACAGTCCAAACATGTACTGATTAGGTGGATTGGCCGTGATAATATTGCCCTTCAGTGTCCAAACGTTTGGTGGGGATGGGGGGAGGGAGGCTGGGTCTAGGTGGGGTGCTCTTTCGGAGGGCCGGTGCTGACCCAATCGGCCGAATGGCCTCCTTTAGCACTGTGGGGATCCCATGATGGAGCGATTGGAAATTGGGATTCTGCGAAAGGCTCGAATGGGAGGAGCGGCGATACCTCAGAGCGTTGCGGGACTTGAGAAGATTAGCGAGCTGGGGAGGTGGGCGAGACGGTGGGAGGATTCAGAAGCAAGGACGAGGGAGGATTTTAAAATCGAGGCGTCGTTCATTTGGGCGGCAGGTGGGCTTAGGGTGGACAGGGTTGGTGGGGGAAAGGGGCTTGGTGGGAGTTAGGATGCGGAGCACAAGATTACGACGGAGCGTTACAACAGTCAAGTCTTGAGGTAACGAAAGCCGCAGGTGGTCCTCAAGAGCTTCAGCCGCAGGGACGGACATTACGGAAGTAGGAGAAGGAGGGGGAGTTCTCCGGGATGATGGTGAGTCGACCGGGGAGCTTGACACATTGCTGGAGATAGAGATAGGATGGAGGGTCAAACGAGTGACACTGTCCAACAACTGGTGGCTTAGAAAGCTCACCCCATAACGCAGGGGGCCAGAGAGATATAGTTCCTTGGTTTCGCAAAGCCCAGGCTTATATTTGACTGCAAAAGCTGTGATTTGCTGGTTACGCTGAAGGTGTGTACTCAAATGTATTATTTATTAGATAGATCGCAATGCGATGCATTATTTAACAGCGAGGCTGTGGAGGAAACCAAGCTAAAGTTTTAATTACCGAATTAGACATTATTACATGGCCTCGCAGCTTATGAAAGTTATTTATCCGTTTATAGGCAATTTATTATTGAGCAAATACTGGAATCGCTTCCTAAACAGAAGGCTTCCCCCCCCACTTGTGGTAGCCGATCTCTCGCTGTCTCTGCCAGGGTCTGCGCTACACAGAAGGCCAGGCTGCAGACCGAATGTGGTTCTGGGCAACATGCTTCTGATGCTTGACGAAGGACGGGAGGAGGCTGAAGGCCTCGGGGCGGGCCCAGGGAATCTTCACCAGACTGCTACCCAGCAGTGAAAGACTTTGGCTACGTACAAAGAAGCCGGGATCAATCCAGAATGGCAGAATGCGGACAGCACAGAAGGAGGCCGTTCAGCCCGTCGTGGCTGTGGTGGCCCTCTGCAAGAGCAACTTTCCTATCCTCCCCCTTCTTTCCCAGAGCCCGGCAATGTTTTGCTGTTCCCCCCTCATGTCTTTTCATAGAATCACGTGGGCCCCATTCAACGAGGGGGAAAAAAGCAGAGTCCGCTTTCGGGTGCATTTAGCGAGGTGTGTCCCAGTGCTACTCAACGGCATTTTGCCATTTTATTTAGCTTTGGCGAGGAACACCCTATCAATTCGCCAGTGCACGAACTCTCCTCACTGATCGGCGCCATATTCACAGGCAGCCCTGATCTTTCAACGCACCCCCCCCCTCCGCTTAGCGACCCCACCGCGGCCTCCATACGCCTCCGCTTCACCCAAGTTACCTCTTTTACCTCTTCAGCATCCTCGAGCCCCCCCCCCCCCCGCCGCCACCTTGCCCCATCTCTTAAGAGCAAGATACCAGAGCCCGACCCCTGGCACGGGCAACCTGGCTCCCGGGCACCTTGGCGCTGTCAGCCAGGCATCCTGGTAGTGCCTCTCCCAACTGGGGTGACACTGCCAGGGTGTCCCGGTGGCAGTGCCAAGGTGCCAGGCTGGTGGTGTGCCCAGGTGCGAGCGGGAGTGCTACCCTACCTAATGCCTGACCAGCCGGGGGTCTCTGCTGGCCTGGGAGACCACTCCCCCAGGTGCCATTACGCCTGATCCACATTTGCGTGGGCCAGCGCCAAACAGCGCCTGGCCGCGGCCTCGCTGAGGAGGCGGTTATGTCCTGGGCGCCGGGTAAATCCGGCACAGACATATTTAACATGCAGACGCATGTCACGCGGTTTGGTTGAATATCGCGAAACGTCTCAAACATCGCGAGGGCCTCCCGCGAGATTCAACGGCCTCGTCGCGTCACCAGGTTGGGTAAATCCCGCCCACAGAATCCCTCCAGCTCAGAAGGAGGCCATTCGGCCCATCGGTCAGGCATAGCAAATAGGAAGGTTAAGGGTAGGGCGAAGGAAAGGAGAGGTTAAACGGCAAAGATGTAACGGTTGCGTTCCTTCCCGCCAACGGGAACCTCCGGGTCCCCGGCAGCGGGACGGGCGCGTCGCCTCCTCCACCGGACAACGCACCGCGCGGGTAGGGGCCGGACGGTCCCGCCCATAAAGCATTGGCCCAGAGCGAGCGTCAATGGCAGAACCATCAGGATCTACCTGAGTTTGTACGGCCTTTCCTCAGATTTAACCCCTCACAGGCCTGTTATCATTCCAGCGAACCTGCTCCTCACTCACCCCCCAGGGTATCCTCCCTGAGGCGCGGTGGGGTGGCCAGAATGCAACCTGATCAGTCGACAGAAGGCCGGGCCAAGGTTCTGTACAACTCAGGCATCACTTTCCCTGGGATCAAGGCCAACATTCCTATTGCCTTTCTGTAGCTTTTACTCACTTGTACATTTTGCCTCCCTCTTTTCCTCTCCCCAGTGCAATGAAAAGTTCTTCAGCTTACAGTATCAAACATTTCTGCATTTGTTTCTCATGAGCTCATGTCACGTCCTTTGGATGTAATGTCCCTGGTTCTCTGTCTTATTGTGGACACTGCTGGCTAGGCCAGCATTTGTTGTCCAGCCCTAATTGCCCTTTTTGAAGGTGGCGCCGAGCTGCCTTCTTGAACCCGCTGCAGTCCAAGCATTGTAGGTACACCTGCTGTGCTGTTAGGGAGAGAGTACCAGGATGTTGCCCCAGCGGCAGCGAAGGAACGGCCGATACTTTTCCAAATCAGGATGATGTGTAGCTTGGAGAGGAATTTGTAGCTGGTGGCGTTCCCCATGCTGGGTGGTTGAGTTTTCAGGTTTGGGAGGTGCTGGCCAAGGAGCCTTGGCGAGTTCCTGCACCGCATCTGGTAGATGGTACACACGGCTGCCACTGTGCGTCGGTGGTGGAGGGAGGGAATGTTTGTGGATGGGGCGCCAATCAATCTGTTTTGTCCTGGATGGTGTCGAGCTTCTTGAGTGTTGTTAGAGCTGCGCTCATCCAGGCAAGTGGAGAGTATTCCATCACACTCCTGACTTGTGCCTTGTAGATGGTGGACAGGCTTTGGGGGGTCAGGAGGGGAGTTACTCGCCGCAGGATTCCCAGCCTCTGACCTGCTCCTGTATCCACAGTATGTATATGATCGAGTTATAATGTTGATCGGTCTCTAACCGGCATAAATCCAACAGAGTCACAGCAGCCAAATCATTTCAGCTGGTTCGAACATACATTAATGGTGATCTGAAATTCTGTTTTAACTCCTAGCCAGCCTCGATCCCCTATCTTTCCTGTGCTCACTGACCTACACTGGTTTGCAATGTCTTGATTTTTGAATCGCTCCGTGGACTCACCTCTCCCTGTCTCGATATTCCTCTCCAGTCTCACAAACCTCCGAGATATCTGCCTGCACTCCTCTGATTCTGGCCTCCTGTGCATCCCCAGTTTTAATTGCCCCACCGGGGAGGCAGTGGGGTAGTGGTATTATCACTGAACTGGCTAACCAGAGACCCGGAGTATCGCTCTGGGGACCCAGGTCCAAATCCCGCCACTGCAGATGGTGAAATTTGAATTCAATAAAAACCTGTATTGAAAATCCAATGACGATCATTGTCGATTGTTAGGTAGATTGGCCATGATAAATTTCCCTTAGTGACCAAAAAGGTTAGGGCGGGTTATTGGGTTACGTGGATAGGGTGGAAGTGAGGGCTTAAGAGGGTTGGTGCAGACTCGATGGGCCGAATGGCCTCCTTCTGCACTGTATGTTCTATGCTCCTTAAAAATATTAGCCATCTGCGCTAATACACTAAGGTACGAGTTAGGAGCAGGAGTAGACCTCTCGGCCCCTCGAGTCTGTTCCAACATTCAATAAGGTCATGGCTGATCTGATTGTGACCTCGACCCCACATTCCTGACGACCCTCCGATAACCTTTCACCCCCCCTTGCTAATCAAGAATCTATCCAGCTCTACCTTGAAAATATTCAAAGAATCTGTTTTCCACCCACCGCCCTTTAAGGGAGAGAGTTCCAGAGACTCACCACCCCCTGAGAGAAAAACAATTCTCCTCATCCCCGTCTTAAATGAGTGACCCCTTATTTTTAAACAGTGAGCCCCCCCACCTCGCCAGTTCTAGACTTCACCTTATGGGCGGGATTCTCCACTCCCGCGCCGAAGTGCCCACGCCGTCGAGGTTCACGACGGTGTGAAACGGCCCCTATCCCGACCGATTCAGGCCCCGACAATGGGCTAGGATCGGGGCCGCGTCATCTACACGCGCCAGGCCTTGTCGCCGCGTAAAAGCGGCGCCGCATAGATGACGCGGCCAGCGCCGCATAACTGGCGTCACCCGCGCATGCGTGGTTGCCGTCCTCTCTGAGTCCGCCCCGCAAGAAGATGGCGGACGGATCTTGCAGGCCGCGGAAGGAAGGAGGTCCTCCTTCAGAGAGGACGGTCCGACGATCGGTGGGCACCGATCGCGGGCCATCCCACATTTGAGGTACCCCCCGGTGCAGGACCCCCCCCCCCCCCGCAGGCCGCCCCCCCCAGCGTTCCCGTGCTGTCCCCGACGGCAGCGACCATGTGTTGACAGCGCCGGGGGGAACCCGCCGTTTTGGCCTGGCCGCTCGGCCCATCCGGGCCTGAGAATAGCGGGGGTGCCGGAGAATCGCCATTTTGGGTGTCTCCGTCGATTCTCCGGCCTGCGGCCCGCGGAACTCGACGGGGCCGTTCCCGCCGCTTGGGAGAATCGTGGGAGGGCGTCGGACGAGCGTCCCAGGAAATTTTGGCGGCCCAGGCGATTCTCCCAACTGGCGCGGGAGTGGAGAATCTCGCCCAGGGTGCCTCAATTTTTCTTTATAACATTCCTGTGAATGATAGATGATTTGTAAATGCACATTTTTCATGCTTTTGATGTTACGCTCATTGGAAAAGGACCAAGGACAATGTTTATATGTTTCGATGATCTGACTGGTGACACAGTGGTTAGCATTACCGCCTCACAGCGCCAGGGTCCCAGGTTCGATTCCCGACTTGGGTCACTGTCTGTGCGGAGTCTGCACGTTCGCCCCGTGTCTGCGTGAGTTTCCTCCGGGTGCTCCGGTTTCCTCCCACAGTCCAAAGATGTGCAGGTTAGGTGGATTGGTGATCCCTTAGTGTCCAGGGATCTGCGGGTTGGTTGAGGGAGGGAGTAGACCTGGGTGGGGTGCTCTTTCAGAGGTTCAGTGCAGACCCGAGGGACTGAATGGCCTCCTTCTGCACCACAGGGATTGTATGGAATTGGAAGTACAATGGAAACTGGTTCAATTTTCACTTCAAAAGGACGCAGGACTTATGAAATGGAAATATTACAGGGTTATGGGGAAAGAGCAAGAGATCGTGTGATAATTTTGGATAAAACTTTCAAAAGGCCAGGATAGGCAAGATGGCCCGAATGGATACTGTTGTTTGAAAATAGGCTGGATTCTAATAATAATAATCTTCATTGTCACAAGTAGGCTTACATTAACACTGCAATGAAGTTACTGTGGAAAGCCCCTAGTTGCCACACTCCGGCGCCTGTTCGGGTACAGAGAGGGAGAATTCAGAATGTCCAATTCACCGAACAGCACGTCTTTCGGGACTTGTGGGAGGAAACCGGAGCCCCCGGAGGAAACCCACGCAGACACGAGGAGACTTCGCACAGTCAGTGACCCAAGCCGGGAATCGAACCCGGGACCCTGGCGCTGTGAAGCAACAGTGCTAACCACTGTGCTACCCTGCCGCCCCATCTCTGTCTCCGCCGCCAGTAGCAGAGATCCCGATGCGGCGGGAAATCCAGCCTCGTCAAAAAACGTGACCGTCTCTGCGTCTGCGGTGCCCCGCTGGCGGCAGTATCGGGGTTCGCGTCCTGCACCAGCGTCCTGAGCACCGGATTCCCCAAGCCCGCGTCATTCTCCTGTCCTCTGGGCCGGGATTGACGTGGGCGAGGATTGGTGCGGGTATTCGCACGGTGGGCCAAGGGGGTAACTCTTTAAAGGAGTTGCCCCTAAAATCCATCAGAGGGGTCCTTCCCCCCCAACATTGCAAATCCTGCCCCCCCTCCAATTGACCCCCCCACCAGGGGCTCCCATTACAGAGACCCCACCAGAAATCCCTCTATTTCAGAGCCCCCCCCACCAGAGATCCCCACATACACAGACAAGAACCCTCCAATTACACAGACCGCCATCTGAGACCCCCCATTATAGAGACCACCATCAGAGATCGACCCCCCCCATTACAGAGACCCCTATCTGGAAGCTAGAACGCGGTCCAGACAGAAACAGTGAAAATAAAAAATCACTGCTTTACAACTCACTTGTGCCCTACACCTGCTGGCACAGACAGAGGAAGCAGCACCTGTAAATTCCTAAAAAGTGAAAACGATATCAGTTGGGTTCCAACCCCCTCAGATCTTTGATCTGCAAGGCTTTCATTCACATCAGTGTGACATTGGTTTTACTAGGCTGCGATTGACAGCTTGCACACAGCCAGCTCTCTGGATTGTTTACTTTCATTTCCCTTCATGCTTGAATGGATCTCAAGTACCCAGCTGTGATAGAAACAATAATGATTATAATGATCTAGCAATGATTGGCAGCTCTTGGACCACATCAAAGGCAGTTAAGTGCTCTCACTTCCTCTTTTTCTCTGCAGAAAGCACGTAACTCTTATGGGGAGTCTCTCAAGGGTGCTGTCTCTGTTGGGGGTCTGGCTTATGGGGTTCTTGGTGGGTGACAGTGGGGGAATCGGTTCACCCTTGTACTGTGAGGGGGGCATGACCCAGCAAATTCCGTGTTGCGAGGATGCAGATTAGAGTTGTGGAAGGGATGGGGGACCAGCCGGCGAACCTCGCTATCGGGCCGCCCACCCAAAATGGCAGCCCAATAGCAGGACTCGCGAGGGAATCCCCACTATACACGTACTTGTGTGGCAAGGGATACTAAATCGCCTCTGTATTCCTGTTCCCAGCGCGACGATTCATCTCCGGCGGGAGAACATAGTCTCCCAAACGGCCAATACCTCTGCAGTCACAAAGTTTCTGCACTCATGCTTACAGCTCAGCTTCTAGTAACTTCTATGGTGTTGCTTTTCTTTCCTCGGAGTCCACACCCAGACTTAACTAATCAAACACAATGAGCGTATGTCAGTTACCAGATTCCCATAATCAAACACAGAACAGTTGTACACTACAGCCTCCTTCTATCATTCTATTATCTTTCTTTTGTACTTATATTTGGTTATTCTGTAGACATTAGATGTGATTATTAAAATTGCTGATTGTTTCAGTATTGATTGACTTGTTCAATGTAGTTTAGTTCTTTGAGTAAGTGACGGTGTCCTTCAAATGTTTAATTTTTGTTGTTAATTGTCTCCTTCCCCCCCACCCTGCTGTCTCTCACCCCCAGATATATCGGTCAGCCTGCTCTCCGTGATCGTAACGTTCTGCGGCATCGTCCTCCTGGGCGTCTCGCTCTTCGTCTCGTGGAAGCTCTGCTGGATCCCATGGCGGGACAAAGGCTTGAACCCCCAGCGCAAGGACTCGCACCACCTGCACCACCACTCGCACTTCACCGACCTGGCTGTCGAGCGGGTCGAGTGTGGGCCGGAGATGCCCGAGCGCTCGTACCTCGACCTGGAGTCCTACCCAGAGTCCAGCATCAAACTGAGCCAGACCTCGCCCGATATCCCGGTGGACACCAACTCTGGGAGTAAGGAGAACATCATCCCGAATGCGCACTCCCACCAACAGGTCTCCGCCCCACCACCAGCAACAAGGTGGGAAATGTGACGTCTCGCTGTTTGGGGTATTATGGGGGGGGGGGGGGGGGGTGAAAGGGTCTTTAGTGTTATTTTCCCCATCTCCATTCTGCTTATTTAAGGCTTAGCCAACTTAAGGTGGTTGAAATTGTGTTGGGGTCATGGGGGCATCATGGTAGGGTAGCACGGTAGCACAGTGGTTAGCACTGTTGCTTCACAACTCCAGGGTTCCGGGTTCCAGTCCCAGCTTGCGTCACTGTGCGGAGTCTGCACCTTCTCCCCGTGTCTGCCTGGGTTTCCTCCGGGTGCTCCGGTTTCCTCCCACAGTCCAAAGATGTGCAGGTTAGGTGGATTGGCCACGCTAAATTGCCCCTTAGTGTCCAAAAAGGTTAGGTGGGGTTACCGGGTTACGGGGATAGGGTGGGTGTGTGGGCTTCGGTAGGGTGCTATTTCCAAGGGCCGGTGCAGACTCGATGGGCCGAATGGCTTCCTTTTGCACTGTAAATTCTATGGTAAACGTCGCTGGATCAGTCATCCAGAGGCCTTGGGTTAATGTAATGCTCTGGTGGGACACAGGTTCAAATCCCCCCACCCCCACCCCTAACACAGAAGCTGGTGGAATTTTAATTCAACGAATAAATCCTGGATATAAAATTAATCTCAGCGATTGGCGGCCTTCATCAATGGTTGTGAAAATTCCACCTGGTTCACTAATGCCCCTTTAGATCCCAATGATCTCCAGAAATCTCGGAAAATGATCATTCCTCCAGGTGTGAGCTGGCAAGCTATTCAACCTTGTGGGGCAGTGCACCATCCATCTGATCTCGAAGGTTCACTAAATTGGCCATTGGATTGAGGGGAGAAATGTCCTCCGATAAGGGGTTGAGCAAATTGGGCTTGTATTCTCTGGTGTTTAGGAGAGTGAGGAACGATATCAGTGAAATCTACACACGAAACTCTGAAGGGGGTTCAGACAGGGTCGACACTGAGGCATTGTTCCTACTGCCCAGGAATCTTGAACACGGGGGCGGGGTGGGAGTGGGGACAGTCACAGGGTAAGGCGTCGATCATTTAGGACTGAGATGAGGAGATATTACTTCTCGCAAAGGGATGTGAATCGTTGGAATTCGCTGCCCCAGAGGATTGTGGGTGCTCCATCGTTGAGCACATTTAAAGCTGTGGAATAGACAGATTTGCAGTCCCCAGGGAGAGTAGGGGGGGAAACGTAGTTGGATCCCAAGGTCAGCCATGATCACATTCAATGGGGTTTGATGGACCGAATGGTCTACTTCTGCGCTGTATGGATTCTCTGAATCCGTTATCTTTGTTTTGTACTTATATCTTGTTATTCTGCACAAATAATTATACATGATTATTGAAATTTGCTCTTCAACATGGACAGAGACCCATCTTTAAGAATTTCCAAATCAAGTTGATAAACTTCTGTTTGCCTGATTCGAGAAACTCTTCCCACTTAACTGAGCTCAGACAGCTCTGCGGGGCGGGCGGAGGGGCCGGGGGGACACCCCCCCCGCCCCCCCCCCCCCCCGGGTTGATTGCACGTCAGGTGGATAGGAGTGGGGAGAATCTCCACCACATTTCAATCTCAGTACAGAAGGAGGCTATTCAGTCTATCGTGCGAATGTTAGCTCTTTGAAAGATCTACCCAGTTAGTTCCAATTTCCTGCTCTTTCCCCATAGCCCTGTGAACCCCTCCTCTCCAATCCTCTTTTGAAAGTTGTGACTCAATCTGCCTCTGCATTCCAGATCAGGATAGCTCGCTTTGTGAACAGAACTGTCTCTTTGTCTCCCCTTTGGTTTTCACGCTCGGCCTATCGAGTCTGAACCGGCCCTCTGAAATAGCCCCCCAACCAGCCTCCCACCCTATCCTTGCAACCCTACTTAATCGCACATCCCTGGACACTAAAGGGCAATTTATCCCGGCCAATCCACCTAACCTGCATGTGTTTGGACTGCGGGAGGAAACCGGAGCGCCCGGAGGAAACCCACGCAGACACGGGGAGAACGTGCAGACTCCGCACAGACAGTCACCCAAGGGAGGAACTGAACCCAGGTCCCTGGTGCTGTGAGGCAGCAGTGCAAACCACTGTGCCACTGTGCTGCCCAAAGGAACGAACACAGGAACATAGGAACAGGAGCAGGCCATTCAGCCCCTCGAGCCTGTCCCGCCATTCAATGAGATCATGGCTGATCTGTGACCTAACTCCATAGACCTGCCTTTGGGCCCATATCCCTTAATATCTTTGCTTAACAAATATATACCAATCTCAGATTTAACATTAATAACTCTTCCAGCTTCAACTGCTGTTTGTGGGAGAGAGTTCCAAATCGCGACCACCCTTTGAGTGAAGAAGTTCTTCCCAACATCTCTCCTGAACGGACCGGCCCTAATTTTTAGACTATGTCCCCTAGTTTTAGAATCTCCAACCACAGAGGGTAGTGGGTGCCTGGAACTCGCTGCCGGAAGAGGTGGTGGAAGCAGGGACGATAGTGACATTTTAGGGACATCTTGACAAATACATGAATAGGATGGGAATAGAGGGATACGGACCCAGGAAGTGTAGAAGATTGTAGTTTAGTCGGGCAGCATGGTCGGCACGGGCTTGGAGGGCCGAAGGGCCTGTTCCTGTGCTGTACATTTCTTTGTTCTTTGTTCTTTGTTCAGTGGAAATAGTTTATCTTTATCTACCCTGTATTTCCCTGTTAATATCTTGAATACTTCATCAGATCCCCCCTAACCTTCTAAATTCTAGCGAAAACAAGTCTAATTTGTGCAATCTCTCCTCGTAACTTAACCCCCCGTAGTCCAGGTAACAGTTTAGTAAACCTACGTTGCACTCACTCCGAGGTCAAAATATCCTTCCTAAGGTGTGATGCCCAGGACTGTTCACAATGACTCCAAGTAGGGTCTAACCAGGGTTTTGTCTAGCTGCAACCCCCTTGGTTTTTTGCCCTGGGCGGTGTAGTGGTGTTGTCACTGGACCAATAATCGACAGGCCGAGGGCGTTGCCCTGGGGACCTGGGTTCAAATCCCGCCAAGCCAGATGGCGAGATTTGAATTTGACTAAAAATCTGACTGGAAACCAAGGTAATTAAAAACCCATCTGGTTCACCGATGACATCCTCACCCAGCCTGGCCTACTCAAGATCCACAGCAATGTGGTTGACTCCCTTCAATGCCCCCTCAAGGGCAATTAGGGATGGGCAATAAATGCCGGCTGGCCCAGGCAGCCACATCCACCTCCCTCAAAAGAATAAGGGAAAAAGATAGGGGAGCAAGGCTTCGTCTCTATGACAACCCTGACCACCTCACGGTCAAGGGGCTAAATTATACCCGATTCGGGTTAAGCGGGACGAAGAGGGGGGGGAGGGTTGGGGTCGTGAACACAGCCCGGCAGATGGAGGAGTGTGATTCAGCTGCCTCCTCTCCTCTCCAGGGCTGTGATTGGACAGCGGCAGATCACCCACCGTCCTTAAGCATGGAATCAGCCGGTTTAGAGGAAAAATATCTCCCCCGGTCTGACTCCTGGCAAGTGTGACCTCAGGATCCTTGTATGGGACCAGAAACCAATGGGAAGCCCCTGGTGAAGATGTTCAGGGCACGAATGCCGCTCCACTGTCCCAGTGACTGAGGACTAACTCTAAATTTCGGGCTGATGTCCACTGGGTTATCCAGTGAATCATTGAATCCTTACAGTGCAGAAGGAGGCCATTCGGCCCATTGTGACTTGCCCGAACCTCCGAAAGAGCACCTTACCCAGGCCCACTCCCTCGCCTTAGCCCCATAACCCGACCTAACCTGCACACCCCTGGACACTATGGGGCAATTGATCGTGGCAATTCACCTAACCTTTAGACTGTGGGAGGAAACCAGAGCACCCGGAGGAAACCCACACAGGCACGGGGGGAACATGCAGACTCCGCACAGTCACCCGAGGTCGGTATCGAACCCGGTCCCTGCCGCTGTGAGGCATCAGTGCTAACCACTGTGCCACCGTTCCGCGGCTGAAGGCCCTCCCGCCGCCCTATCCAGGTTGTGAGGGCCCATAGACTCCACCTGCCGTATACAACTTCCTTCCTACTTCCCCCACCCCTCCCTGTCCCCATCCCCACAATCCAATCCCTCTCCTCCCCCCGACAACCATCACCATTGGTTGCGGCCAAGGTCGGAATGCGAACCAGCCTGGGATTCTTGCCACGAGGAAGAGTGGGGTGATACCCAAATCCACCCTGTTTTCTTAAATTCAACTGAGGGATTTGTCCATCACTGGCCGGGCCCAGAATTTGTTGCCTCTCCCTAATTGCCCCTGAGAAGATGGTGGTGAGCCGCCATCTTGAACCTCTGCAGCCTGTCTGGCGTAGGTGCACCTGCAGTGCTGTTAGGGAGGGAGTTCAGCCATTTTGACCCCATGACAATGAGGGAACGGTGGTATAGTTCCAACTCGGCAGCAACGCCCCGCGGCTGCCTTCCTTCCTTGCTCTGGGAGTAGAGACTCACATTGTAGTTCGCCACCCAGGGCGGAGCAAAATGCTGGGGAAGACCCGTTAACGTCTCTGTTGCCTTCCAGGTTCAACTCACTCCCCAGGCCAATCCCACAGCAGCTCTCCAGTCCGGACTTTGGGAGCCAGAGCGATGAGAAGGTGGAGCAGGTGACCAGCATTGGCCAGATCAAGCCAGAACTGTACAAGCAGAGGTCCATCGACGCCGAGGCCAAGAAGCACCAGAAAGTGAACTGTGGAAGAATAAACTTCCTGCTGAGGTACACGTACGCCACAGAGCAGCTGGTGGTGAAAATCCTGAAGGCCCTCGACCTGCCGGCGAAAGATGCCAACGGGTTCTCCGACCCCTACGTGAAGATCTACCTGCTGCCTGACCGCAAGAAAAAGTTCCAAACCAAGGTTCACCGCAAGACTCTGAACCCGGTGTTCAATGAGACCTTTCAGTTCAATGTGCCCTTCAACGAGCTCCAGAACCGCAAGCTCCACTTCAGCATTTATGACTTTGATCGCTTCTCCCGCCATGACCTCATCGGACAGGTGGTGCTGGACAACCTGCTGGAGATCTCCGACCTCTCCGAGGGCACGCCCATGTGGCGCGACATCTTGGAAGCGACATCGGTAAGTTGCGTTGTTTTTTTTCTCCCCCCCCCCGCCCAGGCTGGGCGAGTCTGTATGTATGAAATGAGGGCAGAGAAAACGCTGGAAAATCTCAGCAGGTCTGGCAGCGTCTGCGGGGAGAGAAAAGAGCTAACGTTTTGAGTCTGATGACTCTTTGTCAAAGCTAAAGACAGAGAAAGTGGGGAATATTTATACTGTAATCATCTTCAGATGATCAGCTCTACCCCACCTCGACCCATTTGTTTTCATCCCATTTCATTTCAACTGTCTCTTACCATTTCTTTCTTTCTTGTCTTTCTTAATATATATTTAACACCCCCCACCATTCTTATCCACCTTGCCTTACCCTTCTGCCCTTTGCATCCCCCTTCCCCTCCCCCCACATCTACTTCTGTCACAGTTTACCCTCTGATGTTAGTTTCTCTGCTGTTTGGCCTCTCACATCTTTTGGATAGGTACATGGATTACGGTAAAATGATATAGTGTAGATTTATTTGTTCTTAAGGGCAGCACGGTAGCATTGTGGATAGCACAATTGCTTCACAGCTCCATGGTCCCAGGTTCGGTTCCGGCTTGGGTCATTGTCTGTGCGGAGTCTGCACGTCCTCCCCGTGTCTGCGTGGGTTTCCTCCGGGTGCTCCGGTTTCCTCCCACAGTCCAAAGATGTGCGGGTTAGGTGAATTGGCCAATGATAAATTGCCCTTAATGTCCAAATTGCCCTTGGTGTTGGGTGGAGGTGTTGAGTTTGGGTAGGGTGCTCTTTCCAAGAGCCGGTGCAGACTCAAAGGGCCGAATGGCCTCCTTCTGCACTGTAAATTCAATGATAATCTATGATTAATCTAGGACAAAGGTTCGGCAGAACATCGTGGGCCGAAGGGCCTGTTCTGTGCTGTATTTTCTATGTTCTATGTTTTTTTGTTCTCTCTGGGGACTGCCATTCGCACTCTTTCCCCTTGGTTTCTGTGGCTAGTCGCACCCTGTTCCCTGGGTTTCTGTGGCTGTGACTCATCTTTCATTCTCACTCCACAGTGTAAATATTCCCCACTTTCTCTGTCTGTTAGCTTTGACAAAGAGTCATCGGACTCGAAACGTTAGCTCTTTTCTCTCCCTCCAGATGCTGCCAGACCTGCTGAGATTTTCCAGCATTTTCTCTTTCGTTTCAGATTCCAGCATCCGCAGTCATTTGCTTTTATGAAATGGGGGTCTTCCCTCCCCCACCGACCCAACCCCCAGCATGTGTCAGGAGGTCTTTAGGATTATGAAAGGTTTCGATCGGGCAACGGTACAGAAGGTGCTCTCATTTATGGGGGGAACAAAACTCGAGTCCATAAATATATGGCCAGTCACCAATAAATCCAATGGGAATTTGGGAAAGTCTTCTGCCCAGACGATAGTAACAATGTGTGAGTAATGCTGCAGGGAGTAATTGAGGCGTGTATTATAGCTGGCATAAAGGGGAAGCTAAGTTTTAAAAAAACGAGAAAGGAATAGAAGGATACACTGACTGGGTGAGGTGAGTGAGGTAGGGTGGGAGGAGATTTGTCTGGAGTATAAACAATAGCAGGAACTTGAGTGTGCTGACAATAAGGTCATAAGAAAAACAATGGCAGTAGATCTTATGAGAGTCCTCGACCTCAACTGGGCAGACGTTGGCATAATGGTAGTGTCACTGGACTAGCAATCCAGAGGTTAATGCATCTGGGGCCACGGGTTCAAATCCCACCTCAGCAGCTACTGGAATTTAAATTCAATTAATAAATTTGGTATATACAAAGCTAGTCTTAGTAATGTTGACCATGAAACGACCATCGATTGTTGTGCAAAATGCTTCCTTTAGGGAAGGAAATCTGCCATCCTCGTCCGGTCTGACCAACAACACTCAAGACACTCAACACCATCCAGGACAAAGCAATCCCTTTTGATTGGCACCCCATCCCCAAACATTCACTCCCGCCACCACCAACACCGACGCACAGTGGCAGCCGTGTGTACCATCTACAAGATGCACTGCAGCAACTCACCAAGGTTCCTTCGATGGCATCTTCCAAACCCACGACCTCCACTCATTAGAAGGACAAGGGCAGCAGCTACTTGGGAACATGACCATCTGGAAGTTCCCCTCCAAGTCACTCACCATCCTGACTTGGAAATATATCGCCGTTCCCTCACTGTCATTGGGTCAAAATCCTGGAACTCCCTCCCTAACAGCACAGTGGGTGTACCTACACCACGTGGACTGCAGTGGGTTCAAGAAGGCGGCTCACCCCCACCTTCTCAAGGGCAAATAATAATAATCTAATAATAATAATAATAATCTTTATTGGTGTCACAAGTAGGCTTACATTAACACTGAAATGAAGTTACTGCGAAAATCAACCTCGTCGCCACACTCCGGCGCCTGTTCGGGAACACAGAGGGAGAATTCAGAATGTCCAATCCACCTAACCTGCACGTCTTTCGGGACTTGTGGGAGGAAACCGGAGCACCCGGAGGAAACCCACGCAGACACGGGGAGAACGTGCAGACTCCGCACAGACAGTGACCCGAGCCGGGAATCGAACCTGGGACCCTGGCGCTGTGAAGCAACAGTGCTAGCCACTGTGCTACCCCCCCCCCCCCACCCCCTAGCCATGATTGAATTTTTTTTAAATGTTGACTCCAGACCCACAGAATCACAGAGTTGTTACAGCGCAGAAGAAGGGCCATTTGGCCCATCGTGGCTGTACCAGCCCCCCAAACGAGCAGCGTGACTTAGTGCCGCCCCCCCCTGCCTTCTCCCCCGAACGTGGTTGGCCTCTTGACCGCCCGTCTGCAATGGCCGAGCAGGCCGCTCGGGTCGACGGCAATTAGGGATGGGCAGCAAATGCCGGCCTTGCCCAGTGATGCCCACACACCCCCGCGAATGGATGTAGGAGACCAGGGAGTATTTATAGGTGGTGTGGCGGGGAAGGGGGGGTGGGCGGGTTGGGGTGGCGGTGAGGGGTTGGGGGATGGGGGGGAGGGGGAGGAAGGGGAACCAGGGGGCGGGGGGGGGGGGGGGGGCGAAACCATTATGTCCACCTCGAACCGCAAATCCCAACGTTGGCTATTTACTGACACGGAAGGCCGACACTCAACACTCAGAACAAAGGCTTTTAATCTCACTTTACAAACTAGCTCTCCCGGTGCGGCTGTGCTCAATTCATTCAGCCGCGGTCGCGGCTTAAAGATTCTTTCTTCTTTTATGTATTATTTACTGAATCTTCCCTTTAGCCGCGCGTGTGGAGCACTGACAGTCGCAGGACGGTCCCTGGGAGCCACTTTGCAACATTTCCAATTTAAATTGCTGTCAGACATCAACTCGTTTCCCTGGGACACAGAGGCAGAGTGAGCCAACGGCGCCAGTCCTGTACATACTGGCGTCCAGCTTGCCAGCTGCATTGCTAATGGGTTGCGGCAGGGAGGAGGGGGGGGGGGGGGGGAGGGCGCGCGCGGGGGGGGGGGGGGGATCTGATTTGTTTTACAGCCAACCGTTCCCCCCTGCAGGGGGCCAGAATCATAGGAATGGTTCAGCACATGAGGAGGCCGTTCAGCCCACAGCACTGTGCTAGCCCCCCCCCCCGCACTCTTTCTCCCTTTCGATTACCTGCTGAGGGAGACTGTCGGAATCTCTGTCCACCGCATATTCGCGGTCGCGACTGCCCATTGCGTTAAATAAAAAACAATTCTCCTCACCCCCTCTGGCTGAAGGCTGGACCGATACCATTTTGCAACCCGTGCGCCTGCAACGCAGCCTGACTTGCCTTTCCGGGCACGTTGTGATCTGGAGCTACGGAGCGCGACGGTGGAGGCTCTCGTGTTTTATCGCCGTCGTGCTGCCCGGGAATCTCTACCCGTTCTTACCGCCGGGCGTCGGCGTGCTCGGGAGGATTCGCCGGTCGACGCTCGAAGCCTGTGTTGGCCGCGTTGCGAACGCACCTTCCACGGCCATCGGGGCCCTGGGGTGGGGTTTAAACCCCGAGAGTGGGGTTTACCCCACCCTTCCCGCCAGTGGGACATTCCCTCTTTCACCCGGCACCGAAGGCCTTAATTCATCAGAAGTTCCGAATTAGACCCCCCCCCCCCCATCCCGCTCCCCGCCCCACTTCCCTGCTGGGGAAGGTAAACCATCGGAGGCTGCGGTGGCCTGCCCCTTTAAGGGGCGAGTTCCAGGAGGGTCATGCGGCCCCGTTCGGCCAACCGGGCTGGAGTGCCCGATTCCTGGGGCTGCTGATTGGATCTTGCTGTGCCCAAATTGGCATTCGCATTTCCTGGGCGGGGTCCTCCGCCCCCGCCGGCCCCGTTTCCCGGCGCTGTGCCCCTGCCGGCAGCGGCATTCTCCGTTCCTGCAGGCAGCCAATGGGGTGTGGGTACGCTGCCTGGCGAAGGGGTGGATCCCGCAGCCTATACTGCAACAGGGAATGCAATTCCAAAGTACTTCCTCGGCTGTAAAGTGCTTTTGGGATCTCCTGAGCTTTTGAAGGGCGCTATATGAATGCATGTTCCCTCTCGCTGGCTGAGTCATAGAGTCAGAGATGTTGACAGCATGGAAACAGGCTCTTCGGCCCATCTTGTCAATGCCGGCCAGTTTCTATCACTGAGCTAGACCCTGGTGCCCGCATTTGGCCCATATCCCTCTATACCCGCCCTGCCCATGTAACTGTCTAACTGTTTTTTAAAGGACAAAATTGTACCCGTCTCTACCACTGCCTCTGGCAGCTCGTTCCAGATGCTCACCACCCTCTGTGTGAAGAAATTTCCCCTCTGGTCTCTTTTGTATCTCTCCCCTCTCACCTTAAACCTGTGCCCTCGAGTTCTAGACTCCTCTACCTTTGGGAAACGATGTCGACTATCTACCTTATCGATGCTCCTCATTATTTTATAGACCTTTATAAGATCACCCCAAGCCTCCTACGCTCCATGGAAAAAAGTCCCAGCCTATCCAGCCTCTCCTTATAGCTCAGACCATCAAGTCCTGGTAGCATCACTCGTAAAACCTCGTTTAGGGCAGCACGGTAGCATTGTGGATAGCACAATTGCTTCACAGCTCCAGGATCCCAGGTTCAATTCCAGCTTGGGTGACTGTCTGTGCGGAGTCTGCACATTCTCCCAGTGTGTGCGTGGGTTTCCTCCGGGTGCTCCGGTTTCCTCCCACAGTCCAAAGATGTGCAGGTTAGGTGGATTGGCCGTGATAAATTGCCCTTCGTGTCCAAAATTGCCCTTCGTGTTGGGTGGGGTTACTGGGTTGTGGGGATAGGGTGAAGGTGTTGACCTTGGGTAGGGTGCTCTTTCCAAGAGCCGGTGCAGACTCGATGGGCCGAATGGCCTCCTTCTGCACTGTAAATTCTATGATAAATCTCTTCTGCACTCTTTCTAGTTTAACAATATCCTTCCTACAATAGGGTGACCAGAACTGAACACAGTGTTCTATGTGTGGTCTTACTAATGTCTTGTACAACTTCAACAAGACGTCCCAACTCCTGTATTCAATATTCTGACCAATAAAACTTGCATGCCGAATGCCTTCTTCACCACCCTGTCCACCTGCGACTCCACCTTCAAGGAGCTATGAACCTGTGTTCAGAATTCTCAGAATTCCCAGTCACATGGCGGGCCTTGCTGAATGACTGTCCTCCCACTTTCCAGAAAGCTGGAGCAGGGTTCCCCGTCCAGCCAGCCGGCCAATGGGGTTTCCCATTGCGGGCAGCCCACGCGGTCGGGGAATCCCCGGGCTGACGGCGCAACGGAGAATCCCGACAGCGGAGAATCCCGCCCCTGTTGTTGCTGAGCAATCGACAATGGAGCGGTCACAGTGCACAAGCTTTTTGGTGCAATTGTAATTATTGAACTGACGCCAAGCTTCACAGAGGCTGTGGTGGGATTTGAACTCACAGCCCATGAGCCCCAGCCTTGGGTGGCTAGTCCAGTCGCTGAATGGTGCTGTGGCCCATGTGGTGCTCAGTTTAGCTCAGTTGGCCGGTTCATGATGTGGAGCGAGGCCAACAGCGCCGGGTTCAATCCCCGTAACGGCTGAGGTTATTCATGAAGGTCCCACCTTCTCAACCTTGCTCATCGCCTGGACCCTCAGGTTAAATCACCTGAGGGTGAGAAATGAAATGAAAATCGCTTATTGTCACAAGTAGGCTTCAAAAGAAGTTACTGTGTGTGGTAGTCTGTGTAGAGGTATTACGGTACCTGGTAATGCTGGAACACCATTGGTCGATATTGTATGTTTCCTATTGGTCAAGCTGTATGGTAGCTCCGCCCTGCAAGGCGGGGTATAAGAGCCCGTGCCGCCCCAGCAGCCTTCTTTCTGTGCCTGAGCTGCTGGGGGAAACAGCTAGCTTATTAAAGCGAGATGTTTGACTACAACCTCTCTGTTGGACTACAACCTCACTTTAGTGGTCATTGATCGTGCATCAATTTAATAAGCTAGATTTAAAAGGATGGAGCTCCGAATCAAGCCGGAGTGCCTGCAACTCAGCCCCCACGCGGCGAACTCAGCGGCAATCTTCAAGCACTGGCTGGCATCTAGCACCGACCAACGATCAGTTGCCTTCATGTTTGACAATACGCAGCGGGGCAAGATCAAGAATGATAAGATCTGAGGTGGAGAATCGAACTCTCCACCTATAACTACGATATAGTATATCGTCCTGGGAAGCTCAACGAGCCCCCAGATGCCCTGTCCCGCGGCACATGCGCCAGCGCGCAAGATGACCAACTACGGGCTATCCACGATGACCTCTGCCACCCGGGGGTCACCCGGCTACTCCACTATATCAAGGCCCACCACCTGCCCTACTCCACCGAGGAGGTCAGAGCTATAACCAGAGACTGCCAAATCTGTGTGGAGTGTAAACCGCACTTCTATCGACCGGATAAGGCCCACCTGGTAAAGGCATCCCGGCCCTTTGAACGCCTCAGTATCAATTTCAAAGGGCCCCTCCCCTCCAATAACCGCAACACGTACTTCCTTAACATCATAGATGAGTTCTCCCGCTTCCCGTTTGCCATCCCCTGCCCTGATATGACCACCCCCACTGTCATTAAAGCCCTGCATAGTGTCTTCACCCTGTTCGGTTTCCCCAGCTATGTCCACAGCGACAGGGGCTCGTCGTTCATGAGCGATGAACTGCGTCAGTACCTGCTCAGTAAGGGTATTGCCTCGAGCAGGACTACCAGTTATAACCCCAGGGGAAATGGGCAGGTGGAGTGGGAGAACATGATGGTCTGGAAGACCGTCCTACTGACCCTGCGGTCCAGGAATCTCCCAGTTTCTCACTGGCAGGAGGTCCTCCCCGATGCGCTCCACTCTATTAGGTCCCTCCTTTGCACAGCCACAAACCAGGCTCCTCATGACCGTTTGTTTGTTTTCCCTAGGGGAGCTCCCTCAGGGGCCTTGCTTCCACCCTGGCTGATGACACCGGGTCCAGTCCTCCTCCGAAAATATGTTTGGAGCCATAAGACCGACCCCCTGGTAGAGATGGTCCAGCTCCTGCACTCCAACCCACACTATGCGTACGTCGAACACCCCAATGGCCGGCAAGATACCGTCTCCCTCCGGGACCTGGCGCCCGCAGACTCCAACACCACTCCCACTACTGCAGCCCCCACACTATGTCCCGTCCAACCTCCCATGTTCAGCACCCCCACTCCTTTATGGTTCCCGCGCTCCCTCCCACCCGTTGCACCGGTCCACAGGAATGAAGCTCCGGAAGAGCCGCTCCCGGAGTCCACGCCTGTGCCTGCTCCGGATCCACTTCCACAGCCACCCGAAGCGGCTGCAACACCAGTGCTTCGGCGGTCGCAACGTACGATCCGGGCACCGGACCGACTGAATCTATGAGCCTGTCACCCCCGCCGGACTTCATTTTTAAACAGGGGGTGAATGTGGTGAATGTATAATTACTGATAATTCACCAGTGCACTGTGTTATGTTATTAACCCTGTGGGCTCTATCTATGTGTCATTGTGTGGCTTCACCCACAGGGGATATGTTGGGGCATGTACGGGCTCCGCCCATGGCTCCACCCCCTTTACAGGAAGTATAAGAGCTGCCGACCTGCGGGGCCGCCTTCAGTGTTGTACCGGTCACAGGCAGGCTCAGTTCTAAGCTGATTAAAACCACGATTTACTTCTCCACGTGTCTTCGAGTGAATTGATGGTCGCATCAGCATGTTTTAAAGGATATCTCGGAATGGCCGAAAACACACCCACGGGAGAACAGAAATTGCAAGTCCTGCACTCGAGGGTGAGCCCGGGAACTTACACCCTCATCAAGGATGCGGACGACTTTGATGCAGCAATGGAGCTGCTAAAAGGATATTATATTCGCTCGGTAAACCAGGGCCACGCCCGACATCTGCTAGCAACGAGGCGACAAATCCCTGGGGAATCGCTGGAAGAATTCTACCGTGCGCTCCTGGTGTTGGGAAAAAACTGCAGCTGCCCGCAAGTTTCGGTGAGCGACCACACAGAACTCTTGATCCGAGACGCTTTCGTGGCAGGTATGCTGTCCCCCCAAATCCGCCAGCGACTGCTGGAAAAAGACACCCTAGGCCTCAAGGAGCCTTGCAGGCTCCCTGGATGTGGCCTCCCAAAACGTCCGCGCTTATGTTCCCGACCGCGCGGCTGCCCACTGGACAGCGTGGAACCCCTCCGCAGCCGACCCCGAGAAATACCCCATCCCCCCACAAGGTTGTGCTGCAAGGCAGCCTGGCAACCCCGGGGGGGCCCCGCTGCTACTTTTGCGGGCAGGCCAAGCACCCCCGGCAGCGCTGCCCGGCCCACGCATCCACCTGCAAGGGATGCGGTAAAACTGGCCACTTTGTGGTGGTATCCCAGGTCCGTGCGGTCGCCGCGGTCTCCGGTGGCGAATGCGGGTCGCCACCACAAACCTCTCCATGGTCCCCGTGCGGCCAGCGGGCGCCGCCATCTTCCTCCTCCAAGGCCACGTGCGGCCCCCGGGCGCCGCCATCTTATCCCACGGACGCCACGTTCGATGGATGGCGCCGCCATTTTGTGCACCCCCAGCCATGTGCGACCAATGGGAGCCGCCATCTTGAATGGACTCCCAGGACCCCAACTTGGCTGACCGCACACCGCCTGAAGAGAACACTCAACTGGTGCGATTAGCCTCGGTGACCCTGGACCAATCCCGGCCTCGAACACTCTCAACGGCTACAACAACAGTACTAATCAACGGGCACGGGACGTCCTGCTTAATCGACTCTGGGAGCACGGAGAGCTCCATCCACTCCGACACGGTAAGGCGCTCTCCTCATCCACCCCGTTAATCAAAAGATCTCCCTGGCCTCCGGTTCCCACTCAGTAGAGATAAAGGGGTTTTGTGTAGCAAACCTCACGGTCCAGGGAAGGGAGTTAAAAAATTACCGGCTCTACGTCCTTCCCCACCTCTGCGCGGCCACACTCCTAGGTTTAGACTTCCAGTGTAATCTCCAAAGTCTAACTTTCAAATTCGGCAGCCCTATACCCCCCCCCCTCACTGTCTGCAGCCTCGCGACCCTCAAGGTCGATCCGCCTTCCCTGTTTGCGAACCTCACCCCGGATTGCAAACCCGTCGCCACCAGGAGCAGACGGTACAGTGCCCAGGATCGGATCTTTATTAGGTCAGAGGTCCAAAGGCTACTGAGGGAAGGGGTCATTGAAGCTAGCAACAGTCCCTGGAGAGCTCAAGTAGTGGTGGTAAAGACCGGGGAGAAGCATAGGATGGTCATAGACTACAGTCAGACCATCAACAGGTTTACGCAGCTGGACGCGTACCCTCTCCCCCGCATATCCGACCTAGTAAACAGGATCGCGCATTACAAGGTCTTCTCCATGGTGGATCTTAAGTCCGCCTACTACCAGCTCCCCATCCGCACTAGTGACCGCAAATAATGAAATGAAAATCGCTTATTGTCACGAGTAGGATTCAATGAAGTTACTGTGAAAAGCCCCTAGTCACCACATTCCGGCGCCTGTTCGGGGAGGCTGGTACGGGAATTGAACCGTGTTGCTGGCCTGCCTTGGTCTGCTTTAAAAGCCAGCGATTTAGCCCAGTGAGCTAAACCAGTCCCTTCAAGGCAGATGGGCGGCTCTATCACTTCTTAAGGGTTCCCTCCGGTATCACCAACGGGGTCTCGGTCTTCCAGCCCTAGATGGACCGAATGGTTGACCGGTACGGTTTACGGGCAACATTCCCGTATCTCGATAACGTCACCATCTGCGGCCATGACCAGCAGGACCACGACACCAACCTCCGAAAATTCCTCCAGACCGCAAAGATCCTTAACCTTACATATAACAAGGATAAATGCGTGTTTAGCACCGACCGCCTAGCCATCCTCGGCTACGTAGTGCGAAATGGAGTTATAGGCCCCGACCCTGAGCGCATGCGCCCCCTTATGGAGTTCCCCCTCCCTCACTGCTCCAAGGCCCTGAAGCGCTGCCTAGGGTTTTTCTCTTACTGTGCCCAGTGGGTCCCCAACTATGCGGCCAAGGCCCGTCCCCTGATCCAATCCACAGCTTTTCCCCTGTCGATAGAGGCCCGCCAGGCCTTCAACCGCATCAAAGCAGACATTGCAAAGGCCACGATGCACGCCATCGACGAGTCCCTCCCCTTCCAGGTCGAGAGCGACGCGTCTGACGTAGCTCTGGCCACCACCCTCAACCAAGCGGGCAGACCCGTGGCCTTCTTCTCACGTACCCTCCATGCTTCCGATATCCGCCACTCCTCAGTCGAAAAGGCGGCCCAGGCCATAGTAGAAGCTGTGCAACATTGGAGGCATTACCTGGCCTGCAGGAGATTCACTCTCCTCACTGACCAACGGTTGGTTGCTTTCATGTTCGATAAGGGGCAAGATAAAAAACGATAAGATCTTGCGGTGGAGGATCGAACTCTCCACCTACAATTACAAGATCTTGTATCGTCCCAGGAAGCTAAACGAGCCTCCTGATGCCCTGTCCCGTGGCACATGTGCCACCGCACAAGTGGACCTCCTCCGAGCCCTCCACGAGGACCTCTGCCACCCGGGGGTCACTCGCTTTTCCCACTTTATCAAGACCCGCAACCTGCCCTACTCCATTGAAGAGGTCAGGACGGCCACCAGGGACTACCAACTCTGCACGGAGTGCAAACCGCACTTCTACCGGCCAGAGAGGGCGCACCTGACAAAGGCTTCCCATCCCTTTGAACGCCTCAGCATGGACTTCAAAGGCCCCCTCCCCTCCACCAACCGCAACACGTACTTCCTGAACATGATTGACGAGTACTCCCGGTTTCCATTCGCCATCCCCTGCCCCGACATGACCGCAACCACCGTCATCAAGGCCCTCCATAGCATCGTTGCACTGTCCGGGTTCCCCGCTTACATACATAGTGATAGGGGGTCCTCCTTTATGAGCGACAAACTACGTCAATTCCTGCTCAGCAAGGGCATCACCTCGAGCAGGACGACCAGTTACAACCCCCGGGGTAACAGACGGGTAGAGAGGGAGAATGGAACGGTCTGGAAGACCGTCCTACTGGCCCTACGGTCCAGGAATCTCCCAGTCTCCCGCTAGCAGGAAGTCCTCCCGGATGCCCTCCACTCCATCCGGTCACTGCTTTGTACCACGACCAACCAAACACCTCACGAATGTCTCCTTGTCTTCCCCAGGAAGTCCTCCTCTGGGACCTCGCTCCCGAGCTGGCTGGCAGCTCCCGGATCCATCCTGCTCCGAAAACATGTGCGGGCGCACAAGTTGGACCCATTGGTCGAGAGGGTGCATCTTCTCCACTCTAACCCCCAGTACGCCTACGTGGCGTACCTCGACGGCCGACAAGATACGGTCTCCCTACGAGACCTGGCACCCGCCAGATCCCCACGCACACCCCAGCCACCAGTCCCACCCTCCCCTCCACCGGGGCACCTTACAGGAGGATCGGTCCTTCCGCCCGCCCCGTCTAGGCCCCCCCACCCACCGACGCCCCCCGCAGGCGCTCCCTTCCCAGGTCAACCGTTTTCCCCACCAGCGCCGTCTAGGGGTGTCGAAGCTGCCATGGAGATCGAGGCCACGCTCCCGGAGTCACCGACGCCCGAGCCTCCACCGGAGTCACCACCAAAGCTTCGCCGATCACAGAGGACGACCAGGGCCCCCGATCGACTGATTGCTTCATTTTAAAGTGTATATAGTTAATTGTGAATCTGTAAATAGTTACAAAACGCTGTATGGAGGTATTACGTTACCTCCATAACTATAATTTGTACCACGTTACCATGTTGTAATATCAAGCAACCACCCCCACCGGACTCTTTTTTAACAGGGGGGTGAATGTGGTAGTCTGTGTAGAGGTATTACGGTACCTAGGAATGCTGGAACATCATTGGTAGATATTGTATGTTTCCTATTGGTCAAGCTGTATGGTAGCTCCGCCCTGCAAGGCGGGGTATAAGAGCCCGTGCCGCCCCAGCAGCCTTCTTTCTGTACCTGAGCTGCTGGGGAAACATCTAGCTTATTAAAACCTTCAGTTGGACTACAACCTCGCTTTAGTGGTCATTGATCGTGCATCACTGTGAAAAGCCCCTAGTCGCCACATTCCAGCGCCTGTTCGGGGAGGCTGGTATGGGATTTGAACCGTGCTGCTGGCCTGCCTTGGTCTGCTTTCAAAGCCAGTGATTTAGCCCTGTGCTAAACCAGCCCCTGAGGGTGTGGTGACCCTCAGGTTAAATCACCTGAGGTGTGGTGACCCTCAGGTTAAATCACCACCAGTCAGCTCCCCCCCCGCCCCCCCTCAAAGGGGAAAGCAGCCTGTGGTCTTCTGGGGCGGTGACAACCTCACTTACTCCCCAGTGCTCAAAGCAGAGCCAGCAACCTTGGTGATTGTCACGAAGCTGGTTTGCGATGGAAACCTTTAGTCAGCACAACAGTGGAGCTGACAAAGGGAGTGGGAGTCCGTGACTCAACAATAAATTCACATTCCTCCTCTCAGATACCTCTGAGTCCAGTTTTACACGTCCTGGCAGCCTTGGCTAACTGGTGGGCCCACAGAAATAATCATTACCACAGCCTACATGGCTCCCTGCGGGGGAGGCTGCTGAAACAGCACGGATGGGCGGGGGGGAGGGGGGGGTTAGGACAACCATGTGGAGATGAAAAGCTGCCTGAGCGATTTCGAAGGGAACAGATGAGGAAGAAAAAGCTCACCGGAGTCGATCAGAACTCTCCCTGGGAGAACTGCATTCAATAGGCCTCGCTTTGAGGGGTGGGTTCTCGTGACATCGGACAGGCCCTCGACTGGGGAGGGGGAAATATCCATCTGAGCTAATTTAGTGAAGCAGCTTCAAGCACGAATCATGGCAGGTGGGGGCAGGGGCGGGGGTGGAGGTGGGTGGAGGGGGAACAGGATACCATCCTAGGATTTTCATTTTGGGATCTCTGCCAGCAAGATGTGGGCAAATAGGGTTGCCAACCCTGGTTGAATGCATTGCTGGAGGTGCACCATAGAGAGCATCCTATTGGGCTGCATCACAGCCTGGTATGGCAACTGCTCGGCCCAGGACCGCAAGAAACTTCAGAGAGTCTTGAACACGGCCCAGTCCATCACACGAACCTGCCTCCCATCCATTGATTCCATCTACACTTCCCGCTGCCTGGGGAAAGCGGGCAGCATAATCAAAGACCCCTCACACCCGGCTTACTCACTCTTCCAACTTCTTCCATCGGGCAGGAGATACAGAAGTCTGAGAACACGCACGAACAGGCTCAAAAACAGCTTCTTCCCCGCTGTTACCAGACTCCTAAATGACCCTCTTATGGACTGACCTGATTAACACTACACCCCTGTATGTTTCACCCGATCGTGGTGTTGTGTAGTTACATTGTGTACCTTGTGTTGCCCTATTATGTATTTTCTTTTATTCTTCATGCACTTAATGATCTGTTGAGCTGCTCGCAGAAAAATACTTTTCACTGTACCTCGGTACACGTGACAATAAACAAAATCCATCACATGACTTAGTCCTCCCCCAATGCCATTGGTCAGCCAACACATCTATCCTTGTGACACGTTGCCTTTCTACACCAATAGGAAAGCACAAAGACTCATTGCCCAATTGGATGACTCTCAACTGTCAGCCAAACAACCTCTTCTTCCCCCCTCTCCCTCAGATGAACGATCAAAGGAAACAAATTAACGTCCCTGTGATTTTTCTCCAGGGCCGCACGCACAGCAGTGTCCTGGGAGATGGCAACCCTAAGGGGGAAGGGAAGTAATAGCTCCTTCAATGGCCGGAGCATGGGAGTAGGGTGGAACCAGTGGGGGCGGGATGAAAGATGGGGTTCAAAATTGTACGATCTTGACTGATTCAGTGATTGGGGGGGGGGGGGTCACTGGAATAAGTGTGCAAGTGCGCACGAGCGAGTGTGTGCCTGTGTGTCCATAAAGTGACAGCAGGATTTTGATTGTCTTGAATAAAATAGTTGACCACTTTGCACGTAGATGTTTACACCTTTGCAGAGTGACCTTTGCCAAGGCCCCTTCCACAGCACCTTCCAAACCCATGACCGCGACCATCTAGAGGGACGAAGGTAGCAGGAAAATGGGGACACCACCACCTGGAGGTCCCCCCCCCCCCAGCCACTCAGCATCCTGAGTTGGAAATATATCGGCCGCTCCGTCGCTGTCGTTGGGTCAAAATCCTGGGGGTCCCTCCCTACCAGCACTGATGGTGTACTGACACTTCATGGACTGCAGTGGTTCAAGATGGCAGCTCACCACCACCTTCTCGAGGGCAATTAAGGATGGGCCATGAATTCTGGCCTAGCCAGTGACTCCCACAACCTGTGAATGAATTTTTAAAAAAAGTTATAGGGTGTGGGTGGACTATGCTGTTATAGGCGAGGCGTTTTCAGAACCCCAAAATGTATCATGGAGTTCAACCAACCTCTCCCTGAAATGGATTTGCTGCATTTCCGAGCACACGGCTTGTTCCCTAGGTGTGGGATTACAATTATGGATAGGTGGGTTTTTAAACACAAAACACTGTTTATTCCATGAACTCAACTTAACATCTTAAATAAACATTGGATCTCTTAACACCCCTTACTTCAAAGATAACTCAGAAAATATTGCAACAGTAAATAATTCCTTAAAGTGTTCCTTCAAACTTCCAAGAGACTTAACACCTTTAAACAGTATCACATCAGGCGAAAGGATATATATATTTTCTGTAGAATGACAGAGACTGTCGCAAACTGGCTTTCTACTTTTAAACTGCTCTCAGCAAAACCAGCCAGGCACTTTTTAGCTGCTCTCAGCAAAACCAAACTGCAAAACTTGCAGCTCTCTGCAAACACGCAGACACTGCTTTTAAACTGAAACTAAAAACCTGCAAAATGGCTGAACTGAGCTGAGCTCCACCCACTCTCTGACATCACTGTTTTCTTAAAGGTACATGGCTTACACATCCATTTCTTAAAGGCACTCTTGCATGACAATGCATTAACCCCAGCAAGAATCGGTCATTATTCCCTCCCTGTGGTAGGAGAGAGTATTCTTTGACAGTGCCCCCATATGACTGCCATTTGCCCGGCACGGTGCCATAGTGGTTAGCACTGCTGCCTCACAACGCCAGAGACCCGGGTTCGATTCTGGCCTTGGGTGACTGTCTGTGTGGAGTTTGCATGTTCTCCCGTGTCTGCATGGGTTTCCTCCTGGTTCTCTAGTTTCCTCCCATCATCCAAAGATGTGTGGGTTAGGTGGATTGACCACGCTAAATTGCCCCTTAGTGCCCAGGGATGTGCAGGTGAGGTTACGGGGTTGGGCGAGGGAGGGAGTGGGCCTAGGTAGGGTGCTCTTTCGGAGGGTCAGTGCAGACTCGATGGGCCGAATGGCCTCTTTTTACATTGTAGGGATTCTACAATTCCCTGATCTGCTAGAAGGGCCAGTGAGCCAGTTGTGAGGGAGACACCACCCACCTCAAGTTCCCCTCCAAGTCACGCACAATCCTGACTCGGACATTCGTGGCTGTTCCTTCATTGTCACTGCAAACCAAATCCTGGAACCCCCTACCTACAGCACTGTGGAAGCACCTTCACCACATAGGTGTCAACGGGGAGATCGCTTCTAAAGGACCACTTCTGCTGGGAGATCATTGCCAGAAATATCCACAACCCAAGAATGGGCATTTATAGTAAACTTTTTGCATTTTGAAAAATTCAGTTACGGGATGTGGACTTCGCTGGCTAGGCCATATTTATTGCCCATCCCTACTAGCCCTTGAGAAGGTGGTGATGAGCCGCCTTCTTGATCCCGCTGAGATGTAGGTACACCCACAGTGCTGTTAGGGGGGGAGTTCCAGGATTTTCTCCCAGCGACAGTGAAGGAACGGCCGATATATTTCCAAGTCAGGGTGGTGAGTGACTCGGAGGGAAATCTCCAGGCCGGGTTGCTCGCAGGTATCTTGTCCTCCTAGATGGTAGTGGTCGTGGGTTTGGAAGGTGCTGCCTGAGGAGCCTTGGTGAGTTCCTACAGTACATCTTGTAGATGGTACACACGGCTGCCGCTGTGCGTCGGTGGCGGAGGGAGTGAATGTTTGTGGAAGAGGTGTTAATCAAGCGGGGCTGCTTTGGCCTGGATGGTGTCGAGCTTCTTGAGTGTTGTTGGAGCTGCGCTCATCCAGGCAAGTGGTGCGTATCCCATCACCCTCCTGACTTGTGCCTTGCAGATGGTGGACAGGCTTTGGGGGGGGTCAGGAGGTGAGTTACTCGCCGCAGAATTCCCAGCCTCAGACTTGCTGTTGCAGCCACAGTATGTATGAAGCTAGTCCATTCAATTTCTGGTCAATGGTAACCGCCAGGATATTGATAGTGCAAGCTCGTGGTTCTCCAAAGTTGCTCTGGTCTTTAGCCATTGGAAACGCTTCCGCTAATGCCTTGGACAGTGATGAGCTGCAAGTATGTACACACCAGGGTATGTGGAGTCATTGTATAAGTGATTGGTTTGGCACAATACATTGCTGAATGCTGAAACAGATCATTTATTACGCAGAGATAAGTAGAGATGTTTCACCTGCACTTTCTCCAGTATTATTAGGTAATGGAGTCTATCAATCACTTACCTACTTTTATGCAACTATTAATTATGTTGACATCTAATTGGAATGTCAGTGTGTGCTCAGTCACAATAGGGGTTAGAGACACAGACTGCTCTCCAAATTGCAAAAAAGTCACCTATTACATAAATGGGTGCGGAGATCAGCGGGATTTCTCCCATTGTACCGTGGAACTGTGCAGCACTCCGACTGTCTGCTTCTTTGCTCAACCAGTTTCAAACTAATCCTCCTGCTCTGCACTCCCCCAAATTCCTGCCTGTTGCTGAAGATATTTGCCGAATGTTTGCCCGGCATGGTGGTGGGCACAGCTGCCTCACGGCACCAGGAACCCGGGTTCAATTCTGGCCTCGGGCGACTCTCCGTGTGGTGTTTGCCCGTTCTCCCCGTGCCTGCGTGGGTTTCCTACGGGTGCTCCGGTTTGCTCCCGCAGTCGAAAGATGTGCAGGTTGGGTGGATTGGCCACGTTTAAATTGCCCCTTAGTGTCCGGGGATGTGCAGGTGGGATTAGGGTGATAGAGCAGGCGGGTGGGCCTAGAAAGGGTGCTCTTTCAGAGTGCTGGTGCAGACTCGATGGGCCGAGTGGGCTCCTTCTGCACCGTCGGGATTCTATGGTTTCTTCTGTGGAATTTTCCCTTATAGTATGCAATGTTCTCCATCCCCAATGGTAGGACATTTTGCACTCCGCCAACTCTACATCAACCAGCTGTCCCCAATTGAACTGGCGGGATGTTGCTTATCCCTAATTGCCCTTGAGAAGATATACTTTCTTGAGAGGAGAAGTCTGAGAGGTGGCCTCTTCAAAATTATGAAGGGTTTTAATAGGGTTGTCATAGAGACGATGTTTCTGCCAATGGGGGAGGCCAGAACTCAGACTCATAAAATAATTTGTTCATAAATCCCATCGAAAATTTAGGAGGGATGTACTCAAATTGTGATAAACATGAATCTGCCGATAGTCCCCGCGCTGGTGGCTGGAAAGCCCTGAAGTTCCCTGATGCAGGGATAGAAGGCCTCATCACAGCCACATCATTCTCCATTCCCTCTCCCCTGCTGAAGGCCTCTGTGACATTCTTGGGACAGAGACATTCAGCAGGGGGGGCGGAATTTTGAATTCGAACTGCATGATCTTTTAAACATGGATCCTTCATAATCTCCTCCTGGCAGACTCCCTCTGCTGGTACATGTGTGCACGGTGGCCTCAAATGGACAATATGCACAATGCAATTTTCAACATACTACGACCCCAGTCTTGGCTACACTTCATGACATCTGACCTCTTGGGTGTGCCTAATTTTAATCGCCCCACCATTGGTGGCGCTGTGTTCAGTTGGTAAGGTCCCAAGCCCTGGAAACCCCTCCTTACACTATTCCACCTCTCTACTGCCTTTATGACACTCCTCTTTGACCACGTTTTCCGTCATCTGACCTAATATGCGGCCTGGTGCCGTACTTTATTTTATAACGTTTCTGTGCTGTGCCATTTTATTACATTAGCGGAGCTGCATATATATATATATATATATATATATATATATAATTATTGTTGTTGACCTATAGCAAACTGGGCTGGGATTTAATCTCCTGAAAAGCCTCATCCACCCCTCAGCCCTTAGTGGACAACCTGTCCCTGATGGGGGCCCGAACGTGACAAGAGCCTGCTGGGGAGCCACAGCTAGTGACATGTTGTGGCGGAACTCAGTCGGCACTGTTGAAAGGTAAATCAATCTTTCAGACTCGAATCACCGACCCAATCGAAGCGAACTGACCTCTGGGGCTGGGGAGGGCTGGGTGGGTGTCTCCGATCATTAACTGAAGTAATCTAATGGTTCAAACAAGTGAGTCGGCATTCGCACAACAAGGACTCGGGCTGTTTTTACCTCAGTGGTTCCGACAACGAGCAGCAAAGGTTCTGGTGCGTTGGAGGAAGCAGACACAGAATGTGGAGATCTGACACTGGGTGTGCATTTTTGAGGCTGGTTCGAGCTTGGCAGTCACTGAGGCGACGGCACAGATTCACAGCTGCCGTTCAGGACCAGGCACTGACTAGGAGTCAGGTTTGCCTGCGCGTAGGCCGCACCCTGACCTCGAAGATCGGTTATATTCTTGAGGCCCATCAGGTTCCATTTTTATTATTACGGCGACGCTCACACTTGCGAAGCAAGTTCCAGAGGAATACTTCACTTCAGGTTAATCTATTCACTGGCTGTTTAATGCTTTTGTTATGGGCCAGGGTTTAGAGAACCCCAAAGTGTCTCATGGAGTTCACCTGACCCACAACTTTTAATAGATTGTGGTATGGGGAGCACACGGCCCACTCTACAGGTGTGGTACAGCAGAAATGGAAAAGTAATTTTTAAAGCAAAATAATGTTTATTCTATGAACTCAAGTGAACCTTTTTAAAACATACAGTGAACATCTTAGCAACCATCAATTCAGATACAACCCCCAAAGACTACAACACTAAGTAAACCTGTAAGCTGTCCTTTTAACATCCATACGACTTAAAAACAAAACCTTTAGCAGAAGCACATCAGGTTAAAGTCACTACTGAAAGCATTTATAATTCTGAATTCACCAAATGATCAGGAGATAGTCTTTTGATGGCAGAGAGAACAGCAGTACACCTGCTCTGTCTGGCTTCAGCTCCAACACTGAAAACGAAACTAAAACACACCCTGCAGCCTGCTCAAAAACGAAAGTAAAAAGCTGACAGACCGCCCAGCTCCACCCACTCTCTGACATCACTGCAGTAGTAAACACCCATTTCTTAAAGGTACTCTCACTACAGATATTTATATACACAACCATTTATAAACACCTAGTTCTTAAAGGTACTCTCACATTACACTTTTTAAACCTTTTTCGCCCTGTCCCCCACCATTTCCAATGCTAATCCCTCAACCTGCAGAGCAAACCCTACCCCAAGTGACCATTCCCTGTGCGTGAGCCCGGAAAGCCTGAGAGTCAGCAAGGCTGCTCAACCCATGGGTGGAAGTGTGAGGCGGGTTAAGGCAGCATAGTGGTAATGTCGTTGGGCGAGGAAGCCAAAGGCCCAGGCTGACGTGACGGAGAACCTAGGTTCAAATCCCAGCACGGCACCTGGTGGAGATTAAATTCAACTAATGAAATCCGCCATTGAAAGCTAGGCCGGGAATCTCCGGGCGTTTGCTGGTTGCTGGTTTCCCGAAGGCGTGGAGAGGCTTCAATGGAAATTCCCATTGACAATGGCGGGAACGGAGAACCGTGCCACCAGCGAATGGCACGCCGCCGCCCGGCGCCAGGAAACACGCGGCTGGGAGGCCGGAGAATCCAGGCCCTGGTCTCAGCAACACCGACCATGAAGCTATCTTCGGTTGTTGCTAATCACCAATCTGGCCCAGTCTGACCAACACGTGACTCCAGGCCCGCAACAAGGTGGCTGACTCCTAGCTGACTCCTAGCTGCCCTCTGGAAATGGTCGGGCGAACCACCCGGTTCAAAGGCAATCGTGGGGGGACACCAAATGCCACCCTAGCCAGCGATGCCTATGTCCCAGCAAAGAATTTTTAAAAATCAGAGGGGCACCAATCAATATAATAATCTTTCTTAGTGTCACAAGTAGGCTTACATTAAAACTGCAACAAAGTTACTGCAAAAAGTCCCTAGTCGCCACATTCCGGTACACGGAGGGAGAATTCAGAAAGTTCAATTCACCCAACAAGCACGTCTTTCGGGACTTGTGGGAGGAAACCGGAGGAAACCCACGCAGACGACGTGCAGACTCCGCACAGTCAGTGACCCAAGCCGGGAATCGAACCCGGGTCCCTGGAGCGGTGAAGCGACAGTGCTAACCACTGTGCTACCGTGCCACAGGGATCAATGCAGGGCCCTCGATTATTTACAATTCATATTCGTGACTTGATTGAAGGGGGGGACTACATTATAGCCAAATCTGCTGACGATGCACAAATAGGTAGGGGTTTGCATGTTCAAGTTCCATCTTAGAGACTTGAATCCACGGAATCTTGGACAACGTTCCCAGTGCACCGGCAAGGGAAGGTTGCCCATGCGGCACTTTGCATGAGATATTCAGACAAGGCCTTGATTGTCATGTCAATTGGATGTAAAAGATGGCAAGATTGGGGGGGGGGGGGATTTGGGTGATGCGGTGCGTGTCGCAGTCCCGAGCCTCCTGGCCAATATTCATCGTTCAAACAACATGATTAAAAACAGATAATCTGATCGTGATCACATTGCTATTTATGGGATTTCCCGCGTGCCAATTGGCCGCAGTATTTCCTACATGACAGCAAGTAATTCAGAAGGCTAATGGAATGCTCTCCTTTATTACGAGAGGAATCGAACATAAGAGTAGCTGTAATTGTATAAGGTATTAGTGAGGCCACACCTGGAGTATTATGTTCCGTTTTGGTCTCCTTACCTGAGAAAGGACGTACTGGCGCTGGAGGGTGTGCAGAGGAGATTCACTAGGTTAATCCCAGAGCTGAGGGGGTTGGATTACGAGGAGAGGTTGAGTAGACTGGGACTGTACTCGTTGGAGTTTAGAAGGCTGTGGGGGGATCTTATAGAAACATATAAAATTATGAAGGGAGTAGATCGGATAGATGCGGGCAGGTTGTTTCCACTGGCGGGTGAAAGCAGAACTAGGGGGCATAGCCTCAAAATAAGGGGAAGTAGATTTAGGACTGAGTTTAGGAGGAACTTCTTCACCCAAAGGGTTGTGAATCTATGGAATTCCTTGCCAGTGAAGCAGTTGAGGCTCCTTCATTAAATGTTTTTAAGATAAAGGTAGATAGTTTTTTGAAGAATAAAGGGATTAAGGGTTATGGTGTTCGGGCCGGAAAGTGGAGCTGAGTCCACAAAAGATCAGCCACGATCTCATTGAATGGCGGAGCAGGCTCGAGGGGCCAGGTGGCCGACTCCTGCTCCTAGTTCTTATGTCATGTTCTTATGTTCCTTCCTCTCTTCAACCCTGAAGAAGAATCGTATGGATTTGAAACAGGGAGGCGGTGGCGCAGTGGTATTGTCGCTGGACTAGTATCCAGGAA